>NW_010187914.1:65247-99691 GCF_000695765.1 Mesitornis unicolor | reverse complement strand
TGTGTGTGTGTGTTTGTGTGTGTGTGTGTGTTTGTGTGTGTGTGTGTGTTTGTGTGTGTGTGTGTGTTTGTGTGTGTGTGTGTGTAGTAGCACACTGGTGAGCAATTAGTACAGGAGCCAGCCTTGTGCCAGACTGCACCGTCCCATTTGGAGTTGAGCCCAGATGTTGCTGTCCGCCGAATGTTAAATTATAGAGATCATCAATGGGATTTATTTTTTTGACTTCTTTATTTGCCAGGTCACAGCTGGGTTGCGAGATATTGATTAGTCTTGCCACCCGCCTTTCTTTACAAGGATGGGCAGAGGCTTAAAAACCGCTCTGGGACACCCTGGAATGGCATGCTGGATATTAGCAGTCAAGTATTTCAAGCTGCAGCCCTCCTCTTGGTCTATTGGGGTTTTTTTTAGTTTTTATTTTTGAGCATAGTATGCTATTTCACAACTGAAGCTTCCCCCCCCCAACTTATGAGCTAAAAATCACTATGGAGCGTCTTTTGTAATACTGGAATTGAGCAGCCAAACACTGTTCTGCTTATTTGAATAACTACCCTCTGGTTGCTAACCAATTAAGTGAGATCCCTTAAATAAGATTTTTCTATGTTTAGTAAACCTTTTCAGGTACTTGCACATGGATCACTGTCCAGCTCTTCCTTAGTTTCCAGGGCTGGTGTCACTGAAATCGTATGCCTGCCAAAGAGATACAGTTGCAGTTTCTCAATAGTGAGCTTCCTTTGGATCAACCAGAAAACGTAGTTCACTACAAAGATCCTCTTTATTGGTGTAAATATAATATAGTCACAAAAAGATGCTTATTATTTAAATTCATTCCATGGTTGTCTGTGATTTGGCTTCCAAAGGCTATTCAAGATGGTAACAAAAAACCACTTGTTCAATCTGGTTCCTCTATACCCCAAGGATGGGGGTGATATCGTAGTTCATATGGCCATTGCAAAATGTTGAAACACTGACCTGAAGTAATTTAATTTTTCCACTTGGACTGTGTTTTATGCTGTGTGCTCACTCACCTGCATGATGAGTGCTGTCTGCAGAATCTTCACACCCTGTTATCGGATAAGCTATTGTGCTCTATAGCAGTCATAGGGAAGGCAGGAGGATGAGTTGTCTTTAAATTTGCATTTTTCACACAGACCTCCTTATATATTTTTTTTAGTGATGAGGTTATTATGTTTCAAAACAGTTTCTTTTTAATACTGATATATTTATCTGCCCTGGTAAAATGGGTGCATTTTAAAAACTCCTTTGAGAATTCTGATTAGTTGTACCAAGCATATGTATCCTTTGTATAAAGAGCTTAGGGCTTCCATCAAAATCAGACCTCATCTGCATTTTCAATCTGAATTTTGCAGCACATGCTGTGTGTTGCACGTTTCCACTGTGATGTGCCAAAATGGATGAATAACCAGGCAACAGCCACCTGGTTGCACTGAAGGGTTGCTGGTAACCAGGTGGCTCTTGCTCACTTGCACAGCCTCACTGATTCCCACTTTGAGGGGTGGTTAATACAAGTTACAGTCTTATCTTCAAATTTTTAAACTTCTGCCTGTTAGCCACTGATAATATCTAATTGCTTCTTACTGCACAGATTGCTTTACTCTAAGTTCATTTACTAGTAGGCAGACACACTGCCAGTTCTTTTCCTAGTAGATAGACATACTGCCATAATGAAGAATGTTATTACACTTTTATGTGACACCCTTTGTACTATAGTTATGGTTTTTTATTTCTAAGGCTCTAGATTTTGTCAGTTAGGTATTTTCCCTCAGGATGCTAAAGGTGAAATAAGCTCTGGAATATTTTTTTCTAAGAAAGTTTGCTTTGCCTGCATTTTGCTATATTTTAAACTTCTGTGTATCACTTTGCAATTCTGTGTGATTTGAATCACACCTTCAGCTGTTGTGTCAAACCAGTGATGGCATCACACAAAGGATCCAGTGGTCAGTTATGTGGAGTATTTAGCGTAAAGTATGTTGATGTAAGGGTAGGAGAGGTTGGATTTTTTTTTGGCTGTTAATAGTATCTAAATCTGGTAGATGTCAAATGGAGTTGACTTACAGAAATACTCTTGTATGTGAATTCAGAACCTAACAGAATAATCTTGTTTAAAACAATAACCAAACCCTTTGTTAAAATGAATAATTTAAGACTGCATAGCTGTGGATGCTCTGCAGGCAGCAAACAGTGAATTGTAGCTTTCAGAGGTGACTTTTACCTGTTGGTGCAAACTGGAAACTTTTAGCTGTAATAAATAAAATAACAGGACTACATAATTATCTTTTAACTGTTGTTTGTGAAGATACAAATTCTGTTAGATAAACGGATTCTCTGTATTCAGACTTTCTATGTGTCTCACCAGATCTGCTTACTGCCGTATCATCTGATTTCTTTGATTTACCTGAATCTATAAGGAATTTACCTGAATCTATAGGGATGCAGTTATGCTTTCTAGAAATGTAGGTGATTAACCTTTTTTTACTGAGCACAAAGCTTCTCAGCATTTCTCAGGAAGGCATTTTTTGGATTAGGATGGAAAGATTAATTAAGGAGAATAATTAAAAACAGTTTCTGAATACGTAATCTCATTTATAAGCAGAATAGTATTCCAGATCCTGAAGTCATTCCATACATTAAAATATACCAATTTAACTCGGATAAGTTTAAATAGTGCTTGTTATTTTTAGTGTGGTTAAGCCATAAATCTGCGTTCCCATGGGGTATGAAGTGTGGCCATCGCCTACTTTATAGATGGAGAAACAGAAGGATCAAATGACTTTGTGCTGTAAGCTGGGGTTTATAGGAGGAAAAAGACAGGGCTGTATTAGCTGATCACAGGAGCAATATTGACTTGTACATAGACAAAAGCCAAATCAATTGACTTGTGCCCTGTTCTGAGTTGCAGCCAGACCAGCCTTGCTATCAGTTAGCTAAGACATCTTTAGCTTCATGCTGCAATCACTTTTTTTTATTGCAAGTTAACTTTACTGTAAATGAACTTGGTTTTAGCTCAACATCTCTGACAATAACATGCTAGACTTCTAATATAATGTGTTTTGTTTAACACAAGCACTTCATCAGTTTCTCTTGCATCCATCTCCAAGTAGTGCAAACAAAGCCTTCAATCTTACTTCCTCTGTCCTACCTCAATCTTGCTTCACATTTCCTTGTGGAATTCAGTTTGTATTTTGTCCTAGACTAATATAGCCACTAATCATGAGCTATATACAAAACTTCTGTCCAAAACTAACTGTTTAGGGGAGAGGCAAGGCAAAACATAGTGCATTTTTTGGGCTCATTTGGCTATGGAGCAGTTGGGAAGGATGATCTTCGTTTTCTTGGTACAACTTGTAGCCGTCTGTGGGGCTGGTTACCTGCAGGTAGGTAAAGGTGAGGTTGGCAAGGCACCAGTGCTTCCTTTACCTCACTGGGGCGATGGGAGCCCATTCTCATTTTATGAAATACTCCCTGAATTTTAGCTGATATAGGAAATGTGTAGGTCCTTGGTATAGGAAGATTTTTGACACAACACATTTGCCATGGAAGCTTTTGCATCAGTTAAGAGTGTCAATCAGATAAAGATGTTATTTTCCTGGTCTTCTATGTAAATAGCAACTTTCAGTATCTTTCAGAAATGGAATGATCTCAAATCACAGCCTTTGTGACAAACTGCCAAACCAAAACCACCAAAATAACTGACTATATTCTGTTGGAGAGCAGAATATGAAGGCTTAGGTTTTTAAGTAATTTTGGTCATAAGACTAGTCTTAACATCAAGTGTTGATGAAGTAGTGAAATTGCCTTAAAATAAGACTAAATCAAGGTTTTAAAATGTGGTGGGTTGGTTTTTTTTTAACAGCTGCCTCTAAAAATCTAGAGTCTTCAGTATAGATGTGATGTTTTGAATGTCTTTATCATCTCCTAAGGACAACCCAGATTGATTTGATTTGGTTGATTTGTTAATACCTCCTTATGTAGTGCCCTTCAGAGATCTTATCTTTCCTATTCACTACATATTTGGAGTTACTGGGGAAAATTTTTGAAGACTGGTGTTATTTCACAGCTAGCAGTATACTGATGGCATTGGGTTTTTTTTCCTCCTTTTTCACTGTATTGAGGATTTTCTGCACCATTCTCAGTGTTGGACTTGTGGCTACTAAGTGGGTCAGATGTAGCCAAAAGATGATGGAGCAATGGTGAATTAAATAACAGAAGGAGTGAAGGTGAGCATATGGTCTCTCTGCCTAAAGGGAGAATGCTTTTTTGTTATCTAGCATAGACTAATGTAATCTGTGACTGCTTCTGGGAGCTCAGACAGCATGTGATGGAATCTCTAACTTCTCTGTCAAGGAAGCTATAATTGGTTATTTTACCATGCAGATGTCAGCAACTTTTTGCACTGCTGCAAGAGTGTCTTCCTTTGACACATCTCTTTGCTTCCCTAACCTGCTGCCCAGAAATGAAACTTCAGAATAAAACAGGGGTTTGTGTTTACAGCCTAGTTCAAGGTGAACATATTATCTACTGCATTCCATAGTTTCCAGTTGATTTCTGAGTGTAATTCACTGTGTAGGTTTTGGTCTATAAAGCTCTCCATAGTTTGAGTCTTGGGATCAGGGAAAATCCTGAGGAGAGCATTTTGTCTGCTTGGATCATTTGCAACACTTGAATGTATTCAGCAACTGAGACAAGGCAGTTTCAGCAGAGAGTTTGCACCCCTGGGAGATGTGTGTCTTCATTTCTTTAATTTTGAGAGACTGAATGTTGTGTGGGTGTTTTTTTGGTTATATTTTTGCAACTGGATTTGTAGTTGGTTCTGTGAAGGTACAGAAGAACAAACTGGGTAACCTGTCAAAGTCCTTGCAAGCCTGTCTGTAGTTCTGCACAGAAGGGTTGAAATGTGAAGATTTTGCTTCAATTTCAGTCTGGAATTTCTTTTGTTACTGTGGATTGTTAGGGGTTTTTTATCTGTGCATATCATTGAATAACCTCTTGCTTTTTCTCATTTTCTTGCTATTTGTCCTTTTGTGAGGAGCTGGGCAGAGCACCTTTGAGGTGACCACTGTCACCTTCACAGTGATTAGGAAGCCAGGAGACTAACCTGGAGGATGAAGTCCCTTTTTACTTATTAGTTGTGTGCATTGAATTTGGAAATTTCTCTGACATGATATAAGGTAAAGGATAGACTTAGTTTGAGATGATCAATAGAAACATAGGGAAGACATGTTTAGAAAGAGTTTTGAGAGATTTAATCTGTACTACTTTCTCAGGGCCAAGTCAACTCTATCTGTCACTTCTGAAGGATGTTTGCCAGCATGCTCTTTAAAATGCTGCTAGTAGAGCATCTGCAACTCCTATAGTCAGTGCTTAGCAATCTCACTAAAAGACTAAACACTCTCTAGTAGTAGTTTTCCTCTTGCATGTATCCTTATGTGTATATGAAGACTTGCCAAGACTGTCTCCTTTTCCTTGTATGAAATATAAGTTATTCAGTTATTTCACCCTTTCCTTGTAGATGTTGTTCTTTGACCAATTGATCTATGTTCAAAATGGGACAGGAAAGCTTTATCAGGTAGTGCAGGCGA
Source organism: Mesitornis unicolor (assembly GCF_000695765.1). NCBI lineage: Eukaryota > Metazoa > Chordata > Aves > Mesitornithiformes > Mesitornithidae > Mesitornis > Mesitornis unicolor. The sequence continues at coordinate 94,094 of NW_010187914.1, read as the reverse complement.
ATCTTTTAATGTGTACTTCAGGCAATGTGCCTGCTTGTCATTCCTGGTGTGATGTTTGTGATTGCATTGACTCGCGTTCAGTTGGGAACTGCTAATCGATGCTTCAGATCCTTTTCCGGAGCACTGGTGTCTAGACAGTCATTCTCCCATCCTGTATTTGTCAGTTGATTATTTTTGCTTATGTGTCCTCAATGAACAGCACCTCTTTTCCATACTATTACTCCTGTCTGTCAGCCTCACTGGCTCCCAAGTTTCCTTTCTCACATAAGCCTGTTGGAAGCACCTTGTCTGACAGCTTTTGTGAGAGATGCAATTTAGGAACTGTACTTGCTAACAGAAGTGGAGCTTGTTAAGAGAAGCAATGCGTGATGAATGACTAAAGACACTTGGATGCCACAATGATTTGCCATTAGTCTGCCTTCATATGTTTAAGGGGGTGTATTTTTCTAGATCTTTAGGATGACAAGAGACTGAAGTGATAGCTGTTTTCTGTTTCTCTTCATAATGCATGTTTCTAGTTATTCAGAATGCATGTTCCCAGTTACATAGTTTAAAGATGATACGATAACTTGTCGACTTTGCATTCTTGGGCACCTGAATCGTTCATTTTAAAATAATGCTGATCTAACTTCCAGATGCTCAAGGGTGGATAGGAGAGCTGCAAACAGTGCAGCTCTGAAAGTCACCTGTGCTATAGGGACAAAAAAAGAAGCTTGGATTTGGCAATTTGTAATGCATTGTGCTTGCTGGTTTTTGTTGTTTTGTGTGAGAGAATAGGATAAAATCAAATCAGTTTTGCAGAATTAAACTCAACACAGTCTTAGTATGGCATGAGGCAGAAAAATGTGCACTTGAAGGAGAGCTAATGTAAGGGGGCAAAAACACCCTGCTGATACTGATTGCATTTTTCATCTTTCTCCAGTCAATTTATTTTTTCAGATTCGCATGCAATTTTTTCATCTACTTTTTTATTAGTAACAGCTAAAACTGTTACAACTGAAAGTGGATAAAGTCTGTTTACTCAGCTCTCTAGTACATTGACTTTTGTTTTCTTGATAGTTTGTGTGTAGAAAAACACAAATAGTAGATGAGGTAATAAACCCCAAAATGGGGTAGTTAGCAGGACTAGCAATAAGGCATTTGAGGAATAACTTAAATTTATTTCAGTTTTGCTTTCTGTGTTACTGGATTTCAAGTGTGTGCGTGTCCTTTCAGGGCTTTGGAAGCAGGCGGTGGCTGCTCTTATGCAATCAGTAGCTAAATGAGGGGCTTGTTCAGCTCTTTCTGCAGCAGAGAAGAAATGGAGTCCCCTTTCAAATCCATTGCTTGGGATTTCTTGATTTGATTTTTATGGCTGTTTGCACTGAACTTACGATTTCTGAGTTTTATGTAGGAATCCAAAATGAGTTCTTAACTATAAAGGTGTGTACTGACACGTTTTCATGAATAATTTGCATTGTGTGGGAATCTATATAGGCTATGGGTAAGAGCTGAGCACCAACTGCACAACAGGGACTTTTCTGTAATAGAAGCTACTAAACTATTGAGTTATTTTTAAAACAAAGCATTTTCTTTTACTGTCATAAATCATTGACCATGTATAATAGAATGTTTCATTTTTTGGAAACTCTTTAAATTACAGGTTGCAGTGCAGAAAGTAAATGATTGCTACATTGAGCCTTATTTTAACTCTTCCCAGGGTAGTGTAGTGAGCTAAGCACAAGATATTGAGGAACCTGTACTTCTGATGCTTTGTTTTGTTACTTAAGTTAAATGCAAGTTAGCTGCAAAATTAGTACTATACAAACAGCAGTGGGTAACAGCTTGATCCTTAATCAAGCTGTAGATATGTAGTAGGCTATATAAGTATGAAATAGTTGTACTTATAGGAAGTAGCATTCATACTTTTGTGGATATTACTCAAAATACAGAATTTTTTTGAGAAAAAGCCCTATATGAAGATGGCTGTTTCATCTTAAGTGTACAGTCTTTTCTGGGGGGAAAGAAAGTAGCATTGGGACACACAAATGTCATGTGTGGTTCATAATGATTCCATAATGGTTCCCTGATTCCATAGGTAAAACATCTACAGGGTGTAAGTACTATTTCTTTTGGTGAGTGACAGTAGCAGTTTTATAAGGAATAAAGTTGCTAATATTTCTGTCTTTAAGGAATATGCCTCTTTCCTAGGCTGCATGGTTCCTTTCCTAACATCTGTCCTAGGTCTGTTAGGACAGTGAGGATACAAAGCTTGACTTCCAGTTGCTGCCTCTGTGTGGGATTCAGAATTGCTCCTTCTGGTGTTAACTTTGTCTCCCCTCTTACTATGACAAAGAAGAAATCTGAGCATATATCTTTGAAACAACTTAGTGGACAACAGCTGGCAGAGCTGCTGTGTTATTCATGGTTAATAGTGGAAACTTCTTAAACATTCTTCACTTATCTGTCTCTTCCCTATTCTTCTACCTTCCCCCCCTGGCTCCAGCTTCCTTCCTTTTTTGGTCTGTAAGATTTCATACATAAAAAGAGGAAATCCTAAGGTGGAAAACAGAAGATCCCTGTTCTCGTATTTCAGTGTAAGAGAGCATATGTTGGTTCTGTACAGAGTTCATTACTGTAGCTATATTTACTTCTTTTCCTCCACCCATGTCAGAAAAAAAATGGAATAGCTAATTATAGCTCAAGCCAAAATGTTATTATTTCATTGTATCCTTTCTTCTACTTGGAATAACAAGACCTGAAAGCTAAAATTCTTCTCGTTGGACCAGATGTAGTTCTGAGTGCTCAGCTGTGTTGAACAAAAGGGCTTATTCCTGTCACTTGACAGGTTAAATAAGTAAAGTAAGGGTGGAGATATGTGCCTGCATATACTTTGCCATTATCTTTGTCTTGGTGAAAGTGTCAGTGGTAATGGTAAGCATCTCAAGTTACAGATTCTCCAGTTGCTTACACAACTGGAAATCTAAATTCAGTGACTTAAAAATGGTTTGGTTTTTTTTTTTTTGCACATCGATTGGAAGACAAGACCTGTCTTTTCAGCATACAAGTTAGTTGTTTTTGTAATGATTTAATTATCCAAAGACTTTGAACAATTTTTTTCACCAATTTAATTGAAAAAGCATAGTTAATGATTATAACAGGTAGAATATTGGAATAATACGTATTTTTCCCGAAAAGTGTGTTCTTGCATGTGAGGAAACTGTCGGTTTTGGAGTTTAATCTTCTTTGGAGATGTAATGTGGTAAACAGTATCCAGAGGAATCTGAGGAAATGGGCTCTCCAATTTCAGAGGCAGTGTAACATAAAAATCACTCCACAGACACCTGCAGGATTTTTTAAGCTGCTTCCAGTGGTTACGTCTGGAAAACACTATTGTTTTGAGATAAAGCTACTATTTATATATAAAAAAAACAAAAACCAACCTGAGCAACTATAATGTGCTTTAAGAAGCAGTATTTAAAATGTGTTCCCTTGATGAAAAGCCGTGGCTTCCTGGCAGTGTGAAAGATGAGTGCTGTCAGTCTCACTGCTGCTGTCCTTCAGCATTAGACCACATCCACTGCTTTAGTATCTTCAAACTTTAAGTGTGGTCATGCTTGTTTACGTTCAGAAAATTCACTGGGAAGCCTTTAAGACTCAATTGTTGGGTTTTAATGTATTTGCATGTAAAGGAAAGTATTTCTTTGTTTCATTTCTGCAGAGACTCAGTTCTACTGAATAGGCTGAGTTTTGAATAGCAGTGCCTCCAGAAATGTGTATCTAATAAGTATATTGAATAACACCAGTTTTAGAGATGGCTGAGATGAAGTGCAGAGGTTAGTTGTCATACTAAACAGGCACAAATTATGTGGTTCCCTCTTTTCCCGATGTAATCTGAAAAATGTAACAAAGTATGTAGAAAAAGTGCAACTGTAACATTAGAGAAATCACATAGGTTTCCATGATGAATCTTAAAAGATCTGTTTGAATTTATGTCTATAAATATTGCCTCTAGCTCTCTTTTTGAGTAGCCAGTTAACACCATCATAGTGGAGGCTTAAATGTGGTTGAACAGCTGAGATCTGTGGTAGCTATCAGTGTGCTTTGCCTTTCTGTGGGTTCCTCAGCAAAATGAATGACCAAGCAGAAAGGGTCTGGACTGATGGGGAGATCCTCACTTTGAGATCTAGAGGTCCAGAATAAAGTTACTTAGCTGAGAGGTGTTGAATGGGCTGTTAAATTAACAAGTTAGAACTGTTTTGGCTAATCTAGGAAGTAGATTTGTTGTTAGCAGAACTGCAAAAGTTCAGCTTTTTAATGACTTATGTAAAATGCCATTTATGTTTTTACATGCCTTATGCAAAACCTAAAAAGCACTTTGCAGACTACAAATAACAGGTTTTGTGTAAAATGAGGCTTGAGAATAGGAATATGCATAGCTACAGTACCATATGTTAAAATAATTCAAGAAACTCAAAATAGCATATTGTCTTGAGTATGTGTTGGGGGAGGAAACTCTGGAGAATGTAATTGTCTGGGGACCAGCACAGCCAGGTTCAGGCTGGGCCAGCTCTGGTGTTCTCCCAGCTCTGGCCATGTGCTTCCCCCCATTCCTTTGTAATAGCTTATGTGAGGAACAGTTGAGAAGAGCTGATCTGGCTGAAAACTAATAACTTTTTTGGCAGGGAGGGATTTCTACTGGATTGGCACTTCTAGCTGGGCTCAGATTATCTGCCGAAGTATGTGTGCCAGCAATGGGGGAGGGGAGGGAGGGTGCAGCTGGGAGCACAAAAGATGGCAAGACCCCAATGCTTTTCATGAGTCTTGCATGAAGTGTCTTGTAGCCGCAGCATACTGGTGCTGCTGAGTGGCAGGGCTTTTCTGCTTGGAGTGGGAGCTGGCTGCAGGGTGATCCCACTGGGTGCATGACCCTGAACACTGTTTGCTTTGGATTAATGAATGTGCTGTTTATTGAACCCACTGTTAGTTATAAAACTCCAAATAAAGTTTTTTGGTTACTCCTACTTGATAGGGCTGTTTAGATAGTCTTAATTTGGGAACTTGGAGTAGCATGGTAGAAAGTGCTTGGCTATTCTAGAGGTGGCTTGGTAAGCAATTGCCTGTCCTTGCTATCTCCAAAACTGTCTCCATGTGCAACAAACAGAACTGTCTAAGCAGATATTTTTGGACATTAAGTTGAGATTGATTCCTGACAACTCTGATCAGCTGCTAAAATAGTTATTACATCTTTATACATACATATTACATACTTATAACGTCCTTCTGAGGGATTTTTCTCATTGCTGCATCTAAAAATAAAGCACATAGGCTTGAGTCCTTTCAGTATGATATAGGAAAGAAAAAAAATATAAACACTTCTGCCTGATGTAATAACATATAGTAATGTGGTTGATGTGAGAACTTGGATACCCTCAGATTTATGAGAACTGCTGCTTCTCATAAAATCATAGCTCTTAAGCATTGTCATTGCCTCTTCAAGGTAGTTCTGGGGATAACTATGAGGAAAAAGCTTTGGCAACTTTCCCTTCCAACATTCTCTACTGGTCTTGTTCCATTTTCTCCTTTGCTGTGGGTGATGCCATGACAGCCCTCCTGGAAGCACTCAGTGAAGTGCCTGGGGCATTCTGCAGTACCACAATTGTGCTCTGTTCTTCTGTCTCTTGTCCCTCATCACTCAAGCTCCTTTGTCAGATTTCTGTCCATCACTTCTCTAAGTCCAAAAACTGGGACTCGGCCTTAGAGAAAATACTGTAATTATGCAATGTTTGTTTTGGGCATATATCAAGCACTGTTTAGTGCAATTGTTGTTTGATTTTCCTATGATCTATGGGGATATCAGACTTTTCAATATCTGTTAAATAGCTGAAACAGCATCCTTACAACTTCTCTGGTATAGTAGCTATAAAGCTAGAGGCATTTTCTTGGGTGTTTTCCCCTTCTTTGTAATTAGAGTAGTTGTGAACTGACTGTGTTCAAAGCATTTTTTTATCTAAAACTGTCCCTGGGAGTGTGTGGTGGGCGGCTTGATGTACAGAAACTTATGAGAATAGGAACTGAAATGTGATACATATTGTGTGTGTACTTTTTTCCAAGTTGCTTCAAGTTGACAATTGCTTTGCTTGTGATGCTTCCAATTGCTTGAGTGCTTTCAGCCAGTTTTCACATGAGACTTTGAATTTCTGTGTCCTTGTTTTTCAGCTCTACCACAATGAACTGGGAAGTAAAGGAGAGAAAAAAATTAGCTATCGTATGTCTGAGAATCATTGGAATGGCTCAGATCCAGGGTTCTGTTTATGAATAGTTCCACAGTGTGATCTTAAAATATGTAACTTTTCTGAAAATGTCAATATTTACTTTGCCCCTCAAATCGTGAATCTGTGAAGTACCTTTTAAAATTCAAGGAGCAGATAACTGTTATCAGGCATCAGTCTTACTGTTGCTTTTTGCAAAGACAGTTTAGATAACCCTTAGCTTTCACACCTGTATACATGCTACTTGGTGTTTTGTTATTTTTACAAATCTACAGTATCTGTTTGCAAAAGGAAGTGCTTTAAGGGTGTTATCTTGTAAAAATACAAAGACAAATTAATGATAAAATACATAAGTGATTTGGCAAAGAATAGCTTGGTTTCCTCAGATCTATATTTAATAGGAAAGCTGTCTGGGCAGGTCTGGCTTTGCTGATATTCAATTGCAAAGGTCGGATACCGAATTCCATTGTGCAGTCATTTTTCTCCCTCTGTAGGGGATTTCAGTTCCAGGAATTCTGCAGTGTATAGTTCAGCCATAAAGTTCTTTGACTTTTTCCTAATATTAGTTACTACAAACTAGCTAAAAAGACACTTCTGTGTTCTGTATGGATGTTGACTTAACGAACGTGTGAAGGCATTTTTGCAGCCGGTGGTATGTCATTCAGGCCCTGGGAAGGTGAGAGGAATGCTGCGGCTTCAGATGTCGCGCTGAAACACTGACACTACTGGTGTAAAAAGTTGCAGCACATAAACGGTATGGCATAACTGATTTAAATACCTCAAATTCTCCAAGCTTAGAGATAGAACAAGACTTAATATAATTTGCTTTGTAATCTCATACTGAACTCCCTTCAAGTTGGCATTATACGCTTGTGCGTGTGTGGGTGAATAGCACTTGGCAGGCTTCTCTGGCACTTGGCTCTCTTAACAGCTCCTACAATAATGATTTAGAACCAGAACTTCCACCCTTCCCCCTACTTAAATTACCCACATGCTTCTCCCAAATAAAATGTTCCTTTATTTACCACATTAATTTCAGGCTAAAGTAGTTTATTTTTCTGATAATATGAAAAAGAAATTAATCTTGGGTAGCTGTGTAGAGAGAGATAGAAAAGTCTTATGCCAGTTACTTTGAGGTTACTTACGGACTGTTTTTGCCTAGATGCTGTCTGCTTTGTTAATCTTACAAGGGTGAATTGCTGTAAATTATGAAGTAAGCAAACTGAAAAACACTCATATTAAGTATATATTTTTATTTGTAATTTTTGGAGGGCTATTTAATATGGAAGCTTGCAGGTTGTTGCAGCAGCTTCAGTCAGAAATAGAAGGAGACTTGGATAGAGCTGTGCCTAGTAAGTTAGATTTGGCAAACCAAAAGACTGTGGTCAGTGCCAGGCTTGGGAAGAGACTGGACGAGGGATTATGGAGCTTAACATAAGTTAAGTGAGAGACAGAGGCAGAGAGGTCAGAATTGCCGTGTGGTCTTATTGGGTCATGAAGTGGGACATACAAAAGGGTTTACTAGTGAACTGTCAGAGGGGAAAGCTGGTAGTTGGGCAGAGAGTGAGGAAGAGCATGACTGCAGTGAAAGGCATGAAAATATATGAAAGTGTGGGAAGCTTTGTGAGAAGCTTTCTTTATGCTCCCCTGATGGCCCCTGTGGCATTTGCTGCTTGCCTGTTCAGTAAGGAAGCTGTAATTAAAGTTTGCTGCAGAACTTGCAGATTAAAGACAGAGGGAGCAGATCAGGGCAGTCATTTCTGGACAATGTGCTGCCAGGGATTACGGCTTGGAAAGGATATATAACATTACTTGTGGTGCTAATTGGATCTTATTAAAGCACACTTCAGAAACAAGACCATGTCAAGATTTTGAAGTGCTTGATTCAGCTCGAACTTCTATGGTGTCTTGTTTAGTTCTGTGGTTTTAGGTAAGGGCCTCAGATTTGAGCTTTTTGTAATCAGTTGAATTTATTTGAGTTTGTAGGTCATGCAGGTTTTAGTTTGCTAGATAATGACTCTGAGAGATTCTTGAATGTTGCTAATGAGCTTTGGGCTAATCAAAAGTCCTTGTCCTGTGGTGCTAAGTAAAGGCTTGCTGCTCTCTGAATGAGCTTTTCCTGAAGGTATAAAATTCTCACTTCCAGAGGGCTGCTTGGGAAGCTTTGGGTCAATGTCTAATTGTGACCAGAGAAGAGTGCTTGAATTGAGAGCCTATGGGGTAATGCTGTTTCCTGCGTTATGGGCTCTAAACATTGGGATGCTGGTGCATTAGCTAGGAGTAGGCAGTGTTTAGCTCCAACTTAAGGATTTGGTTGCTTATGTGACCTACAGATGACAGACAGTGGTTGACTTTGAAGGATGTATGCACTACAGATCTTACCTGAAAGATATTATCAGTAATGCTGTTTTACCTTGGTAGTAGGTTCTGTCAGTGTCCTGTTGCTTATGGGAATCAAGTTTTGAATTTAATTTGTAAGTGAGCTTTCAAGTGGCAGAAACAATCTTGATTAAATGACATGTTCACTTGGCTTTAAAATAAATGCTTTGCTCTCTGTACAAAACATCAGTATTCCCTGTATTGTCTGTGCCACCTCATTTCACCTCAGTGAAATGTGAAGACTAGTAGAACTTGTGTACCAAAAATACCATTTATTAAATAAAGTGAAGAGTATGTATTTGTTCAGAAGTGTAGATAGTGATAAATGACTGATTTTATTGAACTAAGGTTGATTGCACACTGTAGGACTTTTTTTTTGGCTGCTGCTTAGAGCGAGTGTTCTGAGGCTGCTGGCAGGCACTTTCAGTTAGAAAACAGGGTGAATGTGTGTGAGAGAGAGTACATGCATACCAGTGCTGCTCAAAATATCATCACAAAGTGCTGTTGTAGAAGTGATAGGAGTTGAACCTGTATTACCATGAACTGTGGAGAGCAGGAGTGCAATGAATGCCTGTAACATTTGTGAAGTGGCTTCTTTATTGATAAATCACAATGGATAATCTTAATATTTTAAATGCCTGTTCTCTTCTGTAATCTTAAATGTGAATTAAATTTCAAATTAAAGTACTTTCTATTTTCTTATCACAAATATGATTTAAGCTTTCAAGTAGTACAGCTGTGTGTTGTTGAAGACACTAGTGACCTTACCAAAAACCAAATTCAGGCCATTCGGCTACTGTCCAAATGCTCTGCCAACGTAGCTACTTGACCACCTGCCTCTGTTTTTCCTTTCCCTTTGCAAATGTAGGTTTTGTTAATTTTTTGGCATCTCAGCATTGCCTTTTGTAAAAAAATAAATTAAATCATGTGGGTAAGGTTTGTGCTGTAAACCGCTTGGGGGTCTCTGCAATTCTTGCAGTCACTTGAATTTTCATTAGCCATTCAAGCATAGGTTTGTTGGAACAGAAGGGAGGATGATGGCTTCTGTACCTCCATGCTTGCTTTCCCCAACCAGGCTCTTACATGTCAGATTGTAAGATGGAACAGCGGCTGTGTAGTTCTTCTCAATCACACTGTAGCTTTCCTGCTCTGCATGGGCTTGGTGGTTATCCCCTGTGGGAAATGTTCAGGTAGCACTGACATACTACTGGGGTGTGATGGTATTCCTTAAACTGTCAAAACAGGCATCTTAAGTTCTTTGTCTCTGTTCACATCTTCTCAATACAAAAAACTGAGAAAAAAGGAAATGCAGATCATAAATCTGACTTGGAGACATAATGGTAAATGCCTTTGAGTATGAATCCCTTAACAGCTTGATGTGGTTGGAGCGCTGAATGGGGAGTCTCTAGTAATGAGTTATATTTCCACATCTACCACTCACTGACTATGTCCAGATTACATTACCTCAGTGCCTGGTTTGTAAAGCTGCAGACTGTTGCTGCTGACTGACAGCTTGTGTACTTGTATTCTCTGACATAGCTGAGATAGTTCAGGAGTTATGTCTGTGGTTGGCTGATGAAAACTAATGAAAAAAGAGTTGGCTGTTCTGTGGCTTCTCTCTGTTAAATGCAACTATTATTTTCCAAAGTTTCTGTCCTATTTTTGTCAACAGTTACGACCATGATGCGGTGATTTGGATGCACGTGGATATCAAGGCACTATATTTTAGTACCATATTCTGTATGAATGCCAGCAGATTGTTTTTATCTTGTACTTTAAAAAAAAAAGCATTAATCATGTGAACAAGAATTTATCTCCTCTTTTTTCCCTTTACCTAATGGAAACAGAGTCCACAACACCATGCATGCTTCCGGCCCATTCTGACGGTACCCATGTTGCAGTGAGTGGTCATAGCATCAGTTGCAGGAAGCCTCTTTGCATTTCAACAAATGCCTGGCAGTACCATGCTGCTCAGAATGCATCTGTACTTGGAACTGCCATCCACATACACAAACATTGCTTGTTGTAACTCACCATCCCCTCATTGTAAAAGAGGGTCTAGGCTTTTCAGGTTCTATTGCATTCTGAAATACCTGCAAGAAATGGCATCTTTCGAAAGGTGGCTTGACTACTTGTACTGTCTTGCTGGTTGGGCAAGAGAAGAAAGTAGGCTGAGTAGGAACTGGCTCTGGATTTGATCTAAATATCGTCAGCTATGCACATACTTGCAATATTGGCTGGATGAGTGCGATGATGATAGCTGGCTGTATTGCTTGTTAGACAGATTACAGTGACTTGGCAATGCTGAAGTGGGAATTTTGGCCTGTGAGGCACTGAGTCTATGAAGAGGGTTGAGTGCCTGCATGTTCCAGCACTTGCAAAAGTATCTGTTGTGTTAGGATGATGGGATCTTACATCAGGACCTGGTTGTGCAGACTCTGTGTAGGTTGGCCTGTATGAAGTCCATGTCAGTGTGGGGTTTAGAAGTTTGCTGGATTGCCCCTGTAGTGTCTGGAGGTCCCAAGGTTTCCCTCTGGCATTGTGAGGCTCTCAGTTAAAGGTGAGACGCTGTAAGTTGTCAAGAAACTTAACTTTTAGGCTCTCATGCCATAGAGGCCTCAACAGAAACATTAAGAATTCTTAAAGAATAGCTTACTGGTTTTGATAACTTATTTAACAGAAGTGGAATACTTGAGCTGCCACTCTAAGCTTTCTACAGTAAATATTTATGTTCTCTTTTGATTTTGTCTACTGGGTACCAAAAATGTACTTTAGAGCTAGTGTTCTTTCACTCCTTTCTTTCTGCTGTTCTTCATAAAAGAATCTACTACATAACAAGCCCACAGCAAAAGATGCTAAATCTTAGTTTGGGGAAAAAAAATCCCCAAAACAAAATACAAAACAGACCAACTTGTACCCACGAATGTGTAGTATTCAGCTTTCAGGATACTAGAAAGACAATGAAATTAAACAATGTGCAGGGAAACAGTCTTTTTAAAGGTAGTTACTTGTGTTGGTTTTTTTTTTTTTCAGAGATAGGTGAGGAAAAAGAAAGTCTGGCTTAGTGTCATCTTATACAGAGGAAGATTTCTGATGTGTGTCCCATTTATAAAATTTGTTTCCCAAATGGCAAAACATTGCATAACAATTGTGTTTTATAAAGATCAGTGAAGGAAAACATTACTATGTTGAACTGTTTGCTAATAGCATCTTGTGCAAATTACATGCTGTCAGCTGGCTTTTAGTGTCAAATGGAGATAATTTCTTGTTCACAAGGGTATACACAGGCTTTGCTACCAACTAGTGGATTGCTCTATGCCAGCAACATGTCACTGCAAGTTTGAAGTAGTAGTATCTAGATTAGAATAATAAATAACGGCTTTCCTTGATACACCCTAAAGAGAGAGTTGTTGGTGCATCCAAGGTCGCTAGAGTTTTATTTACTGTCTTTTTTAACTGGCTATGTACTCAGCATATCTAGGCTTTAGTCTGGATAGTTTGTCATGTGTCTGGTAGGAAGAGTTTAAAAAGGTGATGAGAAAAAATTAGTATTTAGTTTCCAATTTGTAATTTTAAGTAGTAAACATAAAGCCCAGGGTTTTTTTGTGGCTTAAGTTTAGGGCCTTATTTCGCAAAATAAATGCAGAAAACTGAAAATTCTGTGATGCAATGCATGGTTTTGTCTTGTTTTCTGTGAACCTTTTCAGTCTCAGGTATTTGGACAAGAGATGCTGTCAATGTCAAAAGCAGTTATCTGTAGTAACAGTTGGGTTGAGAACTGACCATTTGTTTGCCCTATCTTCTTAGGTTATTCAAAGAAGAAACATGATCAATGTTTTCTTTGCTATTCTCCAGACATTTGCACTGGAGATAAGATTTAAACTATGACATACTGGTTTAAAGGTTTGACAGTTGACTTTACTGTGCCACATTAAGCATTATGTAAATGTGCCTACGTGAGCTATTGATAATTTTTATGTAGTTTGGAGAGAGTGGTCTTGATTCTCAAGTTGTTGTGACCAGTAGAGTCTTAGGTGCATGGATAAATATTGCATTAGTTTGCTGTGACAAATTGTATTCAGTGTGATTGGCCAACAACTTATTGTGGGAGGAATGGGGACTCATAAGAGGCATTTGAAAATACTTTCTGCAAAAAAAGGAAATTATGTTGTAAAATAATATTTTTTTGTTAGTATTTAAGCTTCTTTAGGTTTGAAACAAGAAAGGCCTTGTTGTCAAAAGCAGACTTCAGGATAGATCTGAAGTACCTAAACAAAACTAAACTGATTACCCATTTCTGTCAATCAGACTAGAAGTCTGTCAGCTGCTGGGAGAGGAGCGAGCAGAAAGGAAAGGGGAAATGGACAAGGTAGAACTGAAGTTTCCTCAAAAATGTCCAGTTTTCCTAAGTATTTCTGAAATGCTTTTATTTCCTATTTATTTCTGCTTGACACAAAGATTTTGGTAGTATCTGTAATGCAGGACTGGTATTAACATTTTCAGCCAGACCACAATATATTTTTTGACAGCAGGACTTGTGTTTATTTCTAGATTTGGCACAGTAAGTCTAAAAGACTTCCTTCTTGGACTGTAGCATGTATGTACATGTAGAAACAACTGCTTTGTAAGGTTAATAGTTTGCCTTATATATTCAAATTTCTTTCTAAATTGCCCATTTTCCTTATGTTTTTTAGGGTATCAACACTACCCTATGTTCCAGACAGCCCTGGGATTTTCTGTGTCTTTCAAGTTTTATGTGGACAACCTGTTAGCTCTCCCAGTTGACTTGAAAATTAGAGATGTTCCCTATAGTTATATGAAAACAAGAGGTCTGTTGCTTTTGAGTAACACTCAACAATTACTTAAGTTATTTCTGGTGCTGATATATCAAAGAAAAGGAGACCTTGAAGTCCACTGCTGTTCAAGTTCAGGTGTTTAACTCCTGTTGAAAATTCTTCATTAATTACATCCATGGCTTTTTAGTTGAACTCTGCACATTGTTTGAAGATACTAGATGGGAAAAGAGGTGGAAAAAATCTGAATTTGGTATGATGAAGCAGACATCTAGGAGTAGGAGCTTGAAACTGTCAAGGGAAGTATTTGAGAGGAGACTTGGAGGCAATGGAAGGAGGATTTGTGAAGAGATACAGGGGAGCTTTACCTATGGCTGTTGTCAAAGTCTGCTTAGGCCCATGAATGTGGGAAGATAAATGAGTTGGAAGCATCACCAGTTGTCTGTGGTTTAGAAGCAGCCTCTTTATTAGCTATCTCATTGTACTGGATATGTTATTTCCCCCTTTCCACTGAGGGAAGTAACATCCTGTCTGTCCAGCTGGCACTGACTGCTTTGGAATACAGGTGCTCTGGGTCATTCTCTGTGCAGGCACTTTGTGTACTGCTTATGTCCTGGGTGGCCATTGCCCTTTGCAGCTTGAGCTGAGCAGGTGTGCTCAGGCCTCCTGTAACCTCTTCTTCAGTCAATCTCCAGCTAATGTCTTTGTTTCCAGCTCTCCAGGTTCTTCTTGCATGCCTTGCAGCAGGTTGCTGTGGAGAGTGTTAGTGATGAGAAGCCAACAGGACTGATTTGGGGAAGTCCAAAGCTTGGATTTGTGAAAGTGGAAGCATCTCGGTCAGGAGCTGCAGGAGAAGTGAAAACAGACAGATGATTAACAGACAGATGCCTCTTCAGGACTGCTTGTGCTAACTTGTTTGTGTGTGTGTTTGTTTTAAAAAAAAAAATGAGGGGTGACCTCATTAATGTTTATAAATTTGTAAAGGGCAAGTATCAGGAGAAAGAAGCCAGGCTCTTCTCTCTGATGTCCAATGACAGGACAAGGGGCAGTGGGTGCAAGCTGGAACATAGGAGATTCCATGCGAACATGACGAAAAACTTCTTTACTGTGAGGGTTACAGAGCACTGGAACAGGCTGCCCAGGGAGGTTGTGGAGTCTCCTTCTCTGGACACATTAAAGGCCAACCTGGATGCGTTCCTGTGTGACCTAGTCTAGGTGATCCTGCTCTGGCAGGGGGGGTTGGACTGGATGAACTTTTGAGGTCCCTTCCAACTCCTGAGATTCCTTTTTTTTCTGTTCACTTGTTCTCACCACGCTGGTGCCTGTAGGAGAGCTCAGGTCTGATGCAGACATACTCCTGTTGTTTCTGCTCTGCCTTGCCTGGCGAGTGTATACCTATTCCTGCCATCCCTCACTACCAGCTTGGAAGGTGATGGAAAGCAGCAGCAAAGGCAGTCCTTCCTAACACCTGCTTGTACCAAGAAAAGCAATTGAAATATCTTTTGATTGAAAAAGTATAGGGAAGACTTCAAATCATTAACCCAAATATAGTATATTACTTTCATATAATAGTTTTTAGAGTTCCCAGAGGACATGAATAGCAGTGGTTTAAAAGCTATCACTAAATATATATTTAGCATACTGTAATCCTGAGGCCTCTAGGTTCTATTGTAGTAGAAATAATGGTATCTATTGCAGTCTAGAGATCTTGACTCTTACCCATACCCAACCTGTATACCTTCAACTGGCTACATCTTGTACTTGCAGTCACAAAACATTAGCAGATTGGTTTAAAGCATACTTTGAGAGCTACCTCAGTTCAGTTCATTGACAAGGTCAGTGTGGGTATTCTGGCCTGGGGCTGCACCATGTAATTGCTGAGAGAGTTTAGAAAAACAAACAATGTGAGTCATGATGCAAGAGAACTTAAGATTTGAACTTGGGGAATGCTTTGAATATACTGTCAAAGCACTTCTCTGAGCTGCATGTAATTCTAAACTAACCTCCACTACATACTTGACTATACAGTCTAATAAGTGTGTATATAGGCTGAGGGGTGCGTGTTATGCAGTGTATATGTTGGAACGTTGCTATACTGGGATGGGTGGGAATTTAGTAGGTCAGGGTGCCCTAGCCAAACCTCAAGGCAGTCTGGCATTGTAAGGAATCAAGACTTACCATGGGCCATCTCACTCTAATAAGAAGTGGTCACCTTTCTGTGTTTTGCATAATACAAACTAGTTAAAATTTTCAACTGATCTAAGTGAATTTGGAAGTGAACATAATAGGGTGAATTTTGTTCTTATTTCAGATTTACAAATCATTAATAAATACTACTTGAAGATAATTGATCTTATCTAAACCTGGGAAAGAGAGGGGAGAGCTTGCCTTTTTACTGTAAAACCAAACATTTGTAACTTTATTTTAACAAATTTGGTAACTTGTTAATAATTCACAGAAATGAATGTATAATAAAAACTGGATATTTGGAAGAACTTTACTGGTGTTACTTCAAGTAGATATATTGTTTTAACAAGTCATTTTGATAAGGTGTTCTAACTTATGATTGGCAGCTTCTCTGGTAATTAGCAGCTTTTTTTTTCCCCTGTGTAAATTGCTTTTTTGATATCAATGAATGTAATGTTAATCAAAAACCACTTTAACTCATAAGACCAGGCTAGTGAAAAGAAATAATTACTAAGAGCTACAAAGACTTGGGAAAATACTATGGAATCTCAGTTAATTTTAATCACTGCTTTTCAAACTCCTGGAAAGAAAGCTTTGAAAATTGTTCTTAAAATTAAACTGTGCCTACATTTCTCTCCATGCAGAGAATAAACTGCTATGTGCTAGTCTTCAAAACTAGTTGTAATGATTTTTTTCCAATGGGTCTAGCATGTATTGCTGTGTCAGTGTACATATAGTACAATCATTTTTCTTGTACTGGACTTGTTTGTGCCTATGATGATTCAAATGATTGACAAAATGAAGTAGAGTCTTTGTATTTTAGGAACAGGAACACCAACAGAGATGAGCCCTCTTAGAGATCTTCCCTGCCTGGGTTTATTAATCTGTGCCAATATTTCTGCAAAATATGAGAGCGCCTTTATCTTATGGAGCAATAAATGCCAGTCTCTGTTTTTTACAAACTCTTTGCAGAGAACAATTGTTCTGTTACAGTAGAACACCACTTTGAGCACTGTCTATAATTTTTCTTCATGAAACATGGAAACTGTCCTAAATTTCTGAGCTACTCCAGAAGGAAAGTGATGTATGTTTGCTTCTTTTCCAGAACCATAGTAGAACTTAAGTTTAAAGTAACCACTTAATCCAGCAAATATATAGAATATCCTTTAAGAAACATTGCTACTTCTATTGTCTTAATTTTTTCCCCTGCTACTTTCTGCAAAGAAGTGCAAGCATAGGTTAGACATCAATGGACTTTTTATTTTTTTTCTTTACTATGTCATATAAAACTTTATATGTTCAGTGAACATTGACAAGCATTTAATTATGCAAGGCTATTAAAATATGCACTTACCATACATTGCTTGCCAACATTTTTTGATGCAAGTTTTCTTTAACTCTTCATTGCAGTGTCTTCATCATCTTTTTGACTTTGTTGAATGTTCTCCAGTATGTCCATGTCTCTTGTAGTAGAGAGCCCAGAACCAGATACTGTTCTGGGTTCCAGATGGGCTGAGTGGAGAAGGATCACCACCCTCAAACTGCTGGCAGTACTTTGTCTAATGCAGCCCAGGATACCATTGACCTCCTTTGTCACAAGGGCACCTTGCTGGCTTATGTTCAACTTGGTGTCTACCAGGACCCCCAGGTCCTTTTCTGCTAAGCTGCTTTTCACCTGCATATAATGGTGCCTGGGATTGTTCTTCCCCAGGTGCAGGACTTTACACTTACCCTGGTTGAACTTAGGAAGGTTGCAGGCAGCCCAATTCTCCAGCCTGTTGAGAACTCTCTGGACAGCAGCATTGACCCTCTGGCATATGAGGCCCTCCTCCCAATTTTGTCATCAGCAAACTTGACAGGAGTACAGTCTGCCCGTGTTCAACAGGATTATATGTGGTATTGACCCCTGGGATACACCACTAGTTAGTGGTCTCAACTAGATTTTGTGCCACTGATCAGCACACTCTGGGCCTGGCCATTCAGCTGATTTTCTGCCACCTCAGTATCTGCTCATCCTGCCCATACTTCATCAGCTTCTTTGGGACTGTATTACAGGAGACATTGTCAAAGGTCTTACTGATGTCCAGGTAGACACTACCCAGTGCTCTCCCCTTGTCTACCAGGCTAGTCATTCTGTTGTAGAAGAATATCATGTAGGTATGTGTTTGTACAGATGTGCGTTTAACTTGTAACTCTTGAAGTGTTGCTCAGACTAAGTTTGCCTCAATCTGTAACAAATGTCTCCTAGTTTTTTTATTCTTAAAGCTATAAACTCTTCTGTTTAAGATAAATGGCTAATGCTATGCTCATTGACAATAAATATATTTTATTAATTGTGGAATGCCTTAATACTATATTTCAAGCTGAACTTTCAAATGTATTTTAAAATACATTTAATTAGAGGTAACTTAGGAGATATCTGCTGTAGCCATATCATTAGTCCCCTGCTTAATTTGATCTTATGTGATTAAGCTTATCTGATTGTAACAAGCCTTGCACTGTTCAATTTGAAGCTAAAATTACAAGTTCTACCACAAATTTCTGCCTTGAGGCTTAATATAAGCAACTTTTAGATGAAGCTTAAGCTTAGGGACAGCATTATGATATTTCTTCCCATCTGTTAAAAACAAATAAACCCCTGCAAGTGTCCCACAGTTGTCAGGTTGCCATGGAAACTTAACTTTCCACTGCATTGTTTTGGAAGTGGATGTGTCTTCAGTTCACAGTTGAACTGATGCAACTGCAGCAAAAGTAATGGTAAATAAGCTATGTGATATTAACTTTAAACCTCTTGCTTAAGCACTTTTTGTGTACATATTTATTCGAGGGGATTTGTGTATCTCAACTGAATTTGTAGGAGTAAAACTAGCTAAACTAGGAGGAACCTTTAAAGTGTTCGATGTCAGGTATCTTGGCTTTTCCACAGTAATGAGCTACTGAATCTATAAATGAGTGGAAGGAAATGTGAGGCACAACTGAAAGATTTAGGTAATTGTGGAATATTTGCATTATTATGTAGAAATGAATGCCTTTTATAACTCTGGGTGAATTTGCCAACCTGTAAATATTGGTCTGTGGCACATGATGACATCTTCCACAGCAGAGATACAGAACCTCTCTGAAGTCACATTTGTCTGAGTGGTCCTAAGGTGTGGTCATCAGTCACACAAATAGATTTCTTTAGGGATTAAAAAAAGTATTTTAAGGACTTCATCTGTGAGATTTGGATTGTTCATTTATGTCCTTTAGTTACCTTCCAGCTGCTGTCAGCCACAAATTTTCTGCAGTATAGTTTTAGCCATAGTAATTATGCAGTAATATACAGAGTCTGATCTGGGAATAAGGAAATTATGTTCTCTTGCTCTGTTCCTCAGTTTTGTTTTATGAATTACAGCAAATCGCTGAACCTGTTTGTATGCTCATTTGTTAAGCTTGGGAAGAATGTGATATTCTTAATTTTTGAAGTATTTAAGATTCTTCATACAATTGATGTGTAGTGTATGTATTTTTTATTCCTTTAAAGTAGTGAAATATCTGCTAAGCATCTTTATTTCTATTAAAGTTCAGAGGAAAATAATAAATTAAGCTCTCAATTTGTATATTTTTGTGTAAAAGGGAGTTTGAGTAACAAGATGTTATTGCTGAGATAAAGTGCAAATAATGTATAGAACTTTCAAAAAGTAATTGTGAAAGTCGCTGTGCTTGCTAAGCAATCAGAATAGTAAACAGTACTTTGTATTAGTTAGTTCTGTTCTTTTCCATTTTTACAATATAGAAGTTAAAATTACTTTACCCTGGTATTGAGTTTAACTGTATGCATTTACATCCATGTGGTGCTCTGGTTGTTTTTGGAATAGCTGGGGAAAAAAGCATGCCTCTAAGAAAAAAAGATGTGATAACTTGTTAGCATCATAATTAAAAAGCAAACTGGATTTGGTAAAATATCTTGTATTTCCAAGATTGGTTGTAGTTCTTTCGATACGAACCATGAAGTCAAAGGCTTTCTCTGTTTTTTAATTCATTTCAGACTAAAGATATTTGGGCATAATGGAAGGAGTAAAAAAAAAAAAAGTCTAAGTTTCAGTACAGCCCTGCCTTATGTATACTTCAGTCAATCCAGCATAAGGCTTTAATTTCACTGTTGCTCAGAAGAAATTGAATTATTTGATCAGAACAAAAGGCGATTTCTTGTGATTCCATGGAGCCTGGCTCATTGGGAGGAGCTGTTATCTGTCAAAAGTACTTAGAGAGAGCAGATCACTGCATAAAATAGACCATATTAATGTTTACCTAGGGAGTCTATAATACTGAAATGATTGCTGTGAGTAGACTCCAGCTGTGTGTTGATAACAAGAAGTCATTGTATTTACATGAGAAGTCTTTTTTCTAAAGACATATTTTGAAGTAGCAGAGTTAATTGGGGTCAACCTCTTGGCTGCTGTAGATGGGCACAGTTCCATTAACTTGAGCTTCTCCTGTGGTAAACTTATCCGTTTATGATAAAAATTTGTGGCCCTAATGCCTTCTATTTTTTAAAAGGATTAAGCATGGTCATTGATGCTTCTTTGCATAGAACGGGGCATTTTCTTGTTTGAAGCTGTTTGATCAATGTTTGTTGAACAGTGAGGTAGAAAATTCTTAATGTGTTCACTTACATCACAGGTAAAACCTATTTAAATTTATTAGCTGAGCACATTGTGCCTGACCTAGTCATAAAGTCTTCAGTCCGCTGCCGAACTCCATTTTTCTGTGGTATTCTCAAATGTGAGGAAGAAGTAGACCATTTTCTTATTGCTCAATAGCTTTTGCTTTTGATTCTTTCCCTGAGTCCTCAATAAGAAGTGGAGTAAGGGGGAACATACACCTCTAGATTTGAGTTAATACTATCTATGATTTAATCTGTACCTCCTCATGTGGTAGAAGAAGGTTGGGCAATACTTGCTTTCCTTGGCTCCACTAAGTCAAAACAGCTATTTCAGCAGAAGGGTTGACGGTTGTTTCCTAAGTCTGACTGAACAGTGACTGAATGTTTATTCATGTTAAAACAAACATATTTTATACAGACTATGAAATCAGGCACTTCTGCCTGAAGAAAGCAAGGAGGGAAAGAAGAACAGTTTATTTTTGTTGTATGATGTGCTATTAAATGTTAAAAAGAGGCAGCATTTAAAAGTTCAAAAGTCTGTCTCCACTCTAAGCCTGCTTCTGGGAGGAAAAGCAGAATGAAATTGAGAAATTACTTTGAAGACTGTATAACTTCAGGTGATGGTACTTAAACTGCCTAACAAAATTCCCTTGTTTTTTATTGGGCCTGGTTTTATTCTTTGAACAAAGCAATTCTTGAATCATGGTTTCATAACACTTGGGGGGAAAAAAAAAGTCAAACTTTGACTAAATTTAGATAGACTGATACTTGGACTATTCATGTCTGAAATAAAAAGCAGCAGTAATTGTCAAGTGATAAGAACAGTAAAGGAGATCTCACAATTAAATTTACCTTTTAGTTAGCTGTGTTGGGAGCCATGTCCTTATTTCTGTAATAAATTTATGATATTCAGCAGAATTTTAGTTTTTTCAGTGAGTTACATAGGTCAGGTTGTCAGTAGGTTGATATTAGTAGAATTCCTAATACAGCTTCCAGACTTGTGCTTTATGCCCCCCTAAAAAATTATTACATTGTTTGTGAGGAAGTAGCACATGAAGATTCTTTCAAGTACAAACCACAGGAAAATAAAGGACAACATATCTAGCCATTTTGGTTTCATTTTGTCCTTTGAAAATGAGAAGTGTCTTTTTCCTAGGAAGGTGCTGAACTTACCAAAAGATAAACATTTACTTGGGATTATAACATACTGAATTTCTGTAGAATATTAAGAATTAATTTTGAATTGTAGAAATTGTGTCTGCACTTTTATGGTATGGTTTTAGATATTATTGTCCTCTCTAACCATCTAACAATGTCCAATTTTATAGAGTTGAGTATGTGTATGAAGGGGAATATTAACCCTTGGTGACTCTTAAAGAATTGCTGTTGCACGTATTGCTCTTGAAGAGAAGATATTTTCAAGTTTTATCACAGAGCAGTTTCTAGGACATTGAGTAAGAGTTGAGATAAGCATTGGATCTTTTACCACATCATCATCCAAAGGAAAACAATATCAAGAATAGGAGGAAATACTAAAGGAAAGACTTAAATACCTGGTTTCATTCCAAGTATATGAATTAGGATACACTTTTTCAAAAGCTGCCAAACTTAATTAAAAAGTGACAGTGACAGAGCAGACTAGAGCTTTTTGAAAGTAACACATAATCTCATTCACTGCTTTTTTGACTTGTTTCTTTATGACTTCACTGTGTGAAACCTCAGTCTATTTCCTTTCTACTTGTTGAGCTCCAGCATAAGCTTAATATTTCTTTCAAATGTACCCATGATTAAGCAAACAAAGCATACAACCACTTTAATTTAGGTTTACTTTTACATTCACACATTATGCACAAAAGGAAAAACCAAAAATCAAAGTCTAAACAATAGCAGAAAGTAGACTTAAAGCTTGTAGCCATCTCAATTGCTGGTTCTCAAATTCACAAATCTTTCACACTTTTCCAGCTCAGGGAGGAAACCCCCCCCCCCCACACACAACCCAAACAGATGAACAAAACTGCACTTGCAAGTTGGAATATTCCAGCAAGAGAACTGTTAAATGCCTTTAATAGCTGATAACAATTCAGAGGTCGGACAGTTGAATCTCCTAACTCTACCCAATTGCTGCTGCTGCTGCTCAGTTCCCTGGAGGAACTGAGCTTGTTTCTCTCTTGTCTGAGCTGTGATCAGGCTTGGTAGGAAGTGTGTGACCACTCAAGTCTTGGTTTTAATGTACAGCTTGAGAAAACAATCATCTGAAGGCTTTGAATGAACAAATTACCTTGAGAAACACGTTACTAAGGACAAGTACAGGTAGGATATCAGAATATTTACTAGGAGATGAAGCAGACCACTTTATAGAAGGGCCTGTTTGTTTTCATTGATTAGAAAGGAATTATGACTTGCAGGTGGTAAGACAGACTCCATTCCATACATTTTAGGGAATGTATAAAATGCCCAAATCCATTCTACAACCGTACAAGTGATGTCCTGCTGTGCCTTTCTTTGCCTGCAATTCTAGCAATAGCATATCCCTGCTGCTGTGTTTTGTATAGATGTTGTATAACACAAGCTGGAATAGGCCAAATGTGGAGTTTTTAAAGACATGGGCAGCTTTTAGTGTTTTAAAACAAACATGCAAAAACTCTTTTGCAAGGTGACAAAGACTAAGCTAGGCAATAAAAATGTAAGGTTATGAACTCTGTGGAATAGAGACGCTGGTATTATTCATGGTGTGTGTGGGGAGATGAGAAATAAGAAACTTGCTTATGAATTCTGATGGGACAGATAACCATGACAACAGTGGCTAATACAAATTGGATTGCAGCATACTATATGGTAAAGTGTATTGAGAAGGTAGTTTTCTGGGGGTTTATTCCTAATTTTGCCAGGGAACACTGAGTTGTGCCACTTGAAATATGTATTCTGGGTTTTATGAAAATGAAAACCATTTAAACTTAGTATAATGAATAATAGATGAATCTCGGTGCATAAATTACTTCAGGAGAGTTGCCTTTTTTTACAACATTTCTGCTGCTTAGTTGACTATCTTTCAACTGTTGTTCAGTTTATTCTGTTTGATACAAGGAGCTTAACTTGACCATTTGCAGCAATCCCTTCCTATTAGCTTCTTGCAGGTAAGTAAAACATTGTTGCTGATTGGTTTTAAACTGCTGGCCATAACTCCTTTGTATGCTATTGCTGGGCTAATGGTTTGAGTATTGGAACAGCAGTAAATTGCTTTAAATCAACCAAAATGGGTGAAGGTCAGGCAGAATTTAGTAGTTCAGGAAATGAATCATCTATCAGTGTTTTATGGACATAACCACTTCTAAATGTGAACGTGTAGAAAACACAAAATGCCTGCATTTGTGTCCAAAACAGAGTATAATCATCTGTAATTAGATAATTATTAAAATTTTTTTCACAACAGCCACAAAGACATAAATAAATTGAATTCTCTACCTATATGTGCTGACAAGAAACAGGAATTGAGAAGTTGAGGTAAAATATATGTGACAAAGTTCAGCATTACTGATAATACTACTAATGGTGGTAAATAAATTGTGCTGGATCAGAACTAGCAGTATTTCAGCTGTCCTTAAAAGCCAAAGAGCTTTTTCTATCTTTTGCATGCAACTAAATTGTAAAATGGAAATCTATCTCTTACAGATTGATAGTGTAGCCTTTGTGAGAATACAGAAATCACTTTTTTTTATTGGAGGAGTGATTAATTTCCAAGAGGCCGAGGTCTGTTTCAGTGGGAGGTGTGAAAAGAGCTCCTTGGGAGCCAGAGAACCTGCAAATGGGGAAAGGATCCTCTCCAGAGTAATGGTATCACCTAAAGCCTGTGGGTTTGTGCCCTTTCAAAATAGTTCATATTTTAAATATTGCTAATGGCTCTGTGTACCCTTGCAAACATCCTTTTTTTTTTTCCCTGGCAGTTTTACTAAGCACTTGCCTTCTGTTTCTTGTTGTAATTAGACACAGTAATTCCTGTCTAAACAAGAATATTTATATGAAAAGTTTTTTCCTGTTTCAAGTTTTAATTTAGTAGCCTTTCAGTTGCATTGTCTACTTGTAATTTCATGAGAGAGGTTGAACAGATGTTCCTGACCTACTTTCTCTGTGGTGTTCATTATACTGTATATCTCTACCATGTTGCCCCTTTAGGGACTTTATTTTTCAGGGGGAACAGCTCTTCTAATATCCCTTCATGAGGATTCTGTTGCTTTAATCTAAAACTTGCTATAGCAAAATTAAGAAGCTGTGGTCACCATATTGACAGTCCTCAAAGAGAACATTTTTTTCCTTTTCTGATATTTTTAAAAAAGCTTTTGCAAGGAGCTGTTTTCCCCAGGGAAATTTTCTCTTCTGCCTTTTTCATAATTCACTGACAAAACATGCTGCTGTTATGAGATGGAGTACCTTGCTGTAAGTGGATTCTCTTATTTCCAGATACTTTGCCACTGTTTCTCTTGCCCTCTGGCAAAATAAAGATTTTTCCAGAACAAAGGAATGAGCTTTCCTGTATTTAGATACTAAATTACACATGTGCAATTGTCCTTCTGCCCTCTAGGTAAGATCAGCAATACTTAAAAATCACAGCATGCTCTGGCTTTATAAGTTTTCCTTGTTTCATAAGTTTCCTGCAGTAGAAAGCTTAAGGAAGCATAAACTCTTCTGTTTCTTCAATGACCTGTTCACAATTAAGAAAAGGGGTGTTTGGGTTGGTCCTAGGCATTGGCCAATGTTTAATTTGGTGGTTCATCCAGAGCAGTTATTTACTATGCTGTTTCAACTACTACAGTTCTCTAGACAAACTATTTTTTGACAGTGACTGTCCCAGCTGTGTGACTACAGGGCTGGTTTAAAAATTGCTTTTTTTTTTTTCCCCAT
The DNA here is from genome assembly GCF_000695765.1 of Mesitornis unicolor. Classification (NCBI taxonomy): domain Eukaryota; kingdom Metazoa; phylum Chordata; class Aves; order Mesitornithiformes; family Mesitornithidae; genus Mesitornis; species Mesitornis unicolor. The sequence continues at coordinate 68,943 of NW_010187914.1, read as the reverse complement.
ATGGGCTAGCATATATGAATCTGATTTAATCACTGACTCACTCTAAGGTGCTGCAGTGGATGTTTGTTAGGTATCTCAGGTTCTCATGACTTGGTTACCTTCTGTTACTACTTTGTGGTTGGCTCTTTCCTACACAACTTAGTGGTGGCTGGTTGGGGGGGAATAATGCTTTACTGGAGGAGAAAAGCTTTGAGAAGCATGGGATTTCTTTTGACTTCTGTGTAAATTCACTGTTCAAGAGGCATGGATAGAGTTAGGAAAATGGACTTCACTGTATGTTTCCACATGTACTGGGAAACCTTAAGGCAATCATGTGTAATCTGCTTGATCGTGGGTCGGTCCTGCTATTCTCTTACATACCTTCTCAAAAATTTAATATAAGAGAGAATATAAATCCTAAATTGCGTTACAATTTCAAAAATAGAATTTTTGGCAAAATTAAAATAATTGCACACAAAACAAGCCTCTTGCTTTCTAAGAAGCAATCCCTAAACAGGGAAAAAAATGAGTATTACTTCCATATTCAGAAAATACTTGGAGAAGAGAGGAAGGGAGATATGTAGTATACCTTAGTTTAACTCCTTAATTACCTTATACTCTGGCTGACTGCATGTATGAAATGAAATAAAAAAGACACTTAAGAAAATAGACACAGAAATTATTCAAAACTAGAATCTGTCTAGAGTAAGCTATTCATGAAGAAAGAACTTTGAGGCAGTCATCAGGTAGTTTTATTTTCCCAAAGCCAAAGACTGGGGTCAAGAATAATATTAAGCTAATCAAAATTGCTGCCTGGAAGAAGTATTCTAAGACCGCAACATGTATGTAAGTAAAGACACTGCTGGACTCGGGAGTCAGCAGAGCATCAGGCAGAGCAGTACAACAAATGCAAGGGCTCTGAGATGTCAACCATGCAGGCACAGCAGTGCCCACTACGTATCTGCCTGTGTTCATGTTAGCTACCTAGCTTGGGCTCCTCTAGCCTATATTTACAGCCATAGCTATGGGGAGAGGCAGAGATACCATAGGTCTCTTGTGACCCTTTCTACTGGTGCTACACTTGTGTGAATGTATGGAAAATCAGTCTGGGAGCAGCTGTTTGGAGTCACTTCAGCAACACAGTGGCTGCAGCCTTGGAAGAAGGTTATCTTGCAAACAGGGATTGTTAGAAGCTGCTGAGTAGCAGTTATGTTCTTTGCACCTGTTCATACATAAGCCTGTAAGTTAACATGTTTAGTAAGTGATTTTTACCATTCAGCATAGGTCCGGGGTTGCAAAGATGAGCAGCTCACCCTGGGTGGAGAGAAGTAGGCATGATGAATACCTATCACGGTATGAGAGTGTGCAAGGCAGTGTAGGTTATCATTTGCTCTGTAATCATGACAGGATACTAAGAGATGGGATGTCATAGTGCAGAGATCTAATTTGAAATCAGGAGAAATGTGAAATTCATGCTGTAGAGAATGCAACCATAGGGTTGTCAATTCAGTAAAGTTCCACAAAAGAGAGTAGAGAAGTCAGGGATACAGCTCAACCTCCATCTGTAATGAGCTTCTCTAATGGTTTTGAAATACTTCTTCTGCCTTCCTACTCCCTCACAGAGAGTGATACTGACAGTGCTGGTTCCTCTTTTTCCATCATGCCATATTTTGAAACCAGAGATATATTTTTAGAAACCACTTTGCTCTTGCATTCTTTGTGAATGTGGCCTATCCCTTTTGGAACCTGTAACTGTTTATATGCACTGAAGTCCTTTGTTTTTTAAAGAGCTCTGAAAATAACCTTAAAAAAGGGGGGAAGTAGAAAGTGGGTTGTTACAATTTCTGTTTATTACTGTTTTCATTTTGTTTTCCTGTAGAAGATGACCTCTGACATATTAAAATCTACAGCTGTTGAGATATAAGTAATTCTGCCACTATCATGGTTGCTTTTTACAGTAGGGCTTCCATGAATAAACAAATTCAGAATAATCGTGCCTATGAAAAGGAAACAAGGCAAGATGTGAAGAGTGTGTATATAAGCGCAAAACCACTGAACTTGTTTAGAGCCAATTCATAGCTTGAGTCAGTTGCTAGAGTCTGAAGAAAATGTCTGTAAAATGCAGTTACTTACTCCTTCCATGCAGAGTCAACATGGAAGCACAGGAAATAACGAGGTTGTTCTTGTTAATTAAGTTTATGATACTTTCCCTCAGCCCCCTTAAATGTTCGTTTTCTTGTTTACTATGGAGTTACTGTTATCAAAATGGTCCTAGTACTCACCAAATGAATGACAGTGAGACTTAACATGCAGAACGTCCGTGCACTTACTGGCTGGCTGTGTAGAAAGTACTGGTCTTATGAAACAGCTTTTTCTGTGTCTTCTGAGAGATGTTGGTGATGAGCTGTGTATTTGTGTGTCAGTGGCCTTGGGTGATGTGCCAATTGCCGAGCGGTCAAACATGTGCAGTTCAAAGCAGCTCTGAACATTGCACAAGGGAAACATTGACTCTATCTGAGAAATCTGGTTGGATGTTCTCTGACACACTTGATTTCAGTATCTGAAACTGATTTTTTTTTTTTCTCTCTCCTTGGGCAGTAATTGCATCTCAGGTATTTTAGAGGTTATAGTTCTTGGACCAAACAATTTCTGCAAATTCAGCAATGACGGAAAGGCTGAACTGATTATTGGTAAATGCAAATTGAGTTAAAATCTCTAATGTGGCTAACTGGAGAAGAATTAAGACATTTGATTCAAAGAGCTGATGAGGTGTGGACAGAACTTTGGCTTGGAGTCAAGTGTTTCTTACAGCATTTCAACTAAATCAAAATGCAAACGAAGGACACTTCATCTCGTGCAGGAACAGAATTGAATAAAGGTTTTGGAAAGAAAAAAATTACAAACTACTAGTGTTGTTAGTTATTTACAACCACCGAAGTGCTGAATAAGAGCTATCGGAAACTTTTACCTGTTTTCCAGAGAAATTACAATAGTTGCCACGTGTGCTCTAGAAACTGAGAAGACTTCTTAAGGCTGACGAACACCAGAAAGGTTTTCCTCAGCTGAAGGTTTCACTTGGAAAAAAAAAAAAAGACCCCACTACACTGTGTACTTGATGTAACTATAATTTTTAAGCAGAAGATATTCTGAACAGAAACTGCTGTGGTTGAAAAGGAGGAACAAAAAAAGAAAATTAAGAACACAGAAGATCTACCATGCAACAGTTCCTATGGTGAATGCTTATTGCAGTTGACTGTCTTTTTCAGAGGTTTTCATGACACTTCTAGAATCTTGATTTGGAATAGACTGCAGGATCTCCTGCTTATCTTCATTGTTCTTTGCCTGCCTGGGAGGGAGTGTGTATGTATTGGGAACATATACATATGCACAGCTACTTCTAAAAGGTTATTAAGGAATTGCCATAATATATTATTGTTTTTTATTTTTAATCCATTTTTTCCATGAGCAATGATTTTGATCCTCACTGAAAGCTCTTATTTTGACTAAAATAGCCCTTTCGGAAGGGCAAGCAGCCATTGGTAGGAAACTCCTACTCTGTAGTCTGGACTAAATGTTGTTACAAGCTTGATACATGCTGTCCAGAGGTCTGCATTTTTTATCACGTTATTGACATTATGAAAAAATTATGTACCTCTGCCATTTAATTGTAAACAAATTTTTATCTGTTAAATTGAAGCTTAAAAAGATCTTCTTATT
>NW_010187914.1:48979-65216 GCF_000695765.1 Mesitornis unicolor | reverse complement strand
TCCTGCTAGACCAAAGAATGAAATACTAGGAATGCATTCAAAGGAAACTTGGCTTCAAAGCAAAAATTTAATAAATAATGGAAACATTGTGGGCACACACCTTATCTCCTGCAAATTCCACATATTATGTAGGCATGAGTTCATATACCTTCTGCAGTTTGGCTTTTCTAACTACAGCAACATTCTGCACAAGCATTTTCTGACTTGACATGTGTATATGCATGCACATGTACTTAGAAGCTGTCTAGGGCATCCTCTCTCTCTTTGATCTTTCAGTAGGAAAGGGATGGTCAGAGGAACATGCTGACCAGACTACTGCAGGGTGAAAGACAGAAAACACTTAGTGTAAAGAATTACTGAGACATTAAAGATAATTACAGAGATGAAATGGGTCTCTGACTAGACTTTGTGTGTGAAATAAAAGATCTGGTCCTTATCATGAAGTTCTGTGCCAGTTTGAGCTAAAAGAAGTTAAATGAATATTTAGGCATGGGTAATTTGTCTAAACTGACTGTTCAACATAATTTCCATAATGAGAAGGAATTAAAGAAAAGATAGATTTAAAGTGGCTCTTCCAAGTATATTAAGCATATATATAAAGTTCTATAAAAAGTTAAATGATGGGTGCTCTGAGCCACTTACATGAAGTAAAAATGTAGCCTGTAACCCTGAATAATGCTTTTTCTTGCATTATTTAAAAGTTAAATGTGAATTACAATTCAAAATTACTATTCTTTGTTATTCTCTGCAGTGGGAAGATATTAACAGAATCTTAGTTGTTCTATGTATATAGCAGATGGAAGCAGCTAATAACTGGTTCAGATAGGCTATACAGAGGGATTATGATTTCAAGAAAACTGGTGCTAAGGATAAGCACATGTGGTGTGGTGGGTTGACATTGGCTGACTGCCAGATGCCCACCCAGCTGCTCTCACTCCCCTTCCCTCAGCAGAATGGAGCGGAAAGGAAGATGCCAAGGCTTGTGGATGGAGATAAAGACAGACATCCCTTAGCAATTACTGTCACAGGCTTGACTTGGAGAAAATTAATTTATTGCTAATTAAAAATAGAGTAGAATGGTAAAAAGAAGACAAAAGCTGAACCACCTCCTGCCAGCCGTTGCTCAACTTCATGCCTTCATTCGCAACTCTTCTACCCCAAGCAGTACAGGGAAATGGGGAACTGAGGGGTGGTGGTCAGTCCATAACAGCTTTTCTCTGCTGTTCCTTCATCCTTAGACTTTTCCTCTGCTCCAGTGTGGGTCTGTCCCACAGGCTGCAGAAAGCCTGCTGCTGTATGGGCTTTCTATGGGTGACAGCTTCCTTTGGGTCATGTTCACCTGTTCCAGTGTGGGGTGACTCCATGGGCTGCATCACCATGGTCGTCTCTGTGGGCTGCAGGGGAATCTCCACTCCAGTGCCTGGAGTACCTTCTCCCCATCCTTCACTGACACAGGTGTCTGCAGGGCTGTTTCTTGGTTTTGTTCCCCTCTCCTATATGTTGGGCATTTCTGCCTTTTCTTTAAATCTCTTCCTGAGGCATCACCATCGTGGCTGAGGGGCTCAGCCATGCCCTGCGGTGGGGTCAGTTGGACCTGGCTGGAACCAGCTGTGTCTGGCACAGGGCAGCCCCTGCCTTTCCTCATAGAGGCCACCCTACAGCCCCTGCTGCCAGCGCCTCGCCATGGACACCCAGTGCGATGGGGTGTGTGAGCTGCCTCAGAAAAGCTACTTTCAAATTACTTGGGGAAAAAAAACCCAACAAAATAAGTTACTGTCTTTGGTACGTTAGATCACTGCTTGATGAATCCTACAAGGTAGATTCCCTGATGGGACTTTTCAGGCCACCTTGTGGTACAGACCGGGCAACTGAATTAAGGGACAGTGAAAACTGAGTGTTGAGCCTGTCAGTACATCTATGGATTTAAAACTCTGTGTGCTTAGTGTTCCTCATCTAGCTTTTTCAACTTTAATGAAAAAAAAACCAAACCAAAAACTTGTTCCATGTAGTTTAGTAAGTAATAATTTTAGAGAGACCTTGAGCATGCACAAAATATTTGACTCAATCTCATAGAGATGTAAACATCTCCAAACTCTTACTCAGCCCTTCCCAAATAGACTGCAGTTATGTGTCTCTTTCTAGTGAAATTTATGTAGACATCAAACATCAAGAGAAGGAATTCACCCACCCTCCTCCCCTGGTTTAAAAGCACTGTTAAATTCTGTACTCTTATCTTCACCCAAAATAGGATTTGGACCTTGTATCCTGTCTGGAGAGTCATTAAATTTGGCCTCTTGATCAAAACTGACATTAATTCAGGATCATATTTTATGTGGTGAAAAAGCCTGTTAGCCCCCACCTGTGAAGGAGTGTTTCAGCTTGAGCAGCTCTGCGGAGCCTGTCTTTTGCAGAAGCAGCTGAGGAAAGTCCTAGATTTTGATCTAAATGCTAAGATTTTATGCTTTTTTGTTAATCATATTCTGGTTTTATTGCTATTCTTGAGTAGAGACAGAAAGTTGTACATGTCCTATGTAAAGGTTTTTTTCAGTCTTATTAGTGAAGTTATAAATTGTGAGTCTGCTTGCTGGATTAAGCTCTCGGAAGGGGAGGGAAGGAAGGCCTTTTTCCTCTTGTGCTTGCATGCCAGTCAGGTTAAGGGCTACAAATGTGAAGAGATTTCAGCAGTTTGGGCAACATGCACCTATAAATGGTAGGAAACTGGAGAAATATTGTTTGCAAAAACTGTTAGAAACTTTTATAGGTTTTTATCTGTGTATTTAGAAACCTGATTAAATGCATGGTGTATAGTTACAGTGACATTGGAGCGAGACACCTTAGAATTTATACTGTAATACCAAATGGCTGATCAAAAATAGTATTAATTTTTTAAATGGTCTGTATAGGACAAGCCTGGTGATGTTCCGTTTAAAACCTGATGGCTTTAGCAGAAGTTTTGTTGTAAGGTAGTGAGTGCATAAGCCAGTTTAATTGATGGACCATAACACGCAATTTGGTTTTATCCTAAGATGGATGCCTGCATGCAGAGGGGGAATTGTGCACCCCATGTTCATTGCAGGCATGCAGTGCCTGAATTCTTCTGCAGAGCACTTTCGGATTTGAGGTTGAAGAAACTGAATTAACATAGAAAAAAGGAAGATAAGTAGGGACTTTAAAATGCAGGGTCTTCCAAACAAGATCACTTAACTGCAACTATTCTAATTACTGTTTGAATTAGCTGTCCAGCAGTCTGGATACGTGGTGTCCCTTCCCTGTCTTTAAAATATTAATGTGGAACTTGGTATTGGTATTCTAGAGTGCTTTGTATACTTCGGAAAATATTTCAAACATGGTTAAAATTTATTGTTCCTCATGTAAATATGTGGAATTATAGAAGAAGCAGAAACTTGCACAGCTGATTTCTCTCCTTGCTTTCAGGAATCCAGACTACTGCTTCTTTGTGGTTAACTGTTGAGCTGGTTATCTATTTACTGTGTTACAATCAATACTACTTAAGCTTGTGTCTTTATTGTTACATAGTAGTATGTTCTTGAAGAGTAAAAGTTATCCGAGAAGTGTTTCCCTCCAGTTGCCTGAATGTGTATGTATCACTTACATTCACTATTTGCATAATCATCGTCTTGCTTTGCTGATGTGTAAATCTGGAGCAGATGTTATGGCGTGCTTATGCAGATAGAGACTAATGGAACCTAATTCTGCCTAGGCCCTTTGGACACTAATTCCTTTATGTATTCATGTCTACAGCTGATAGGAAAAGCTTGAAAAAGAAAGTTCTTACACTTTTAATATATTGGATATGAAAAATTAAACCATATTAAGTTTCTCCTTCTAGCTGAAACTTCTAATATGAATTTGACAAGTATTAATGATGACACATTTTCTCAATGTCAGATGAAGTTATTGACAGGGTTTGTAAAGAATTAGGAAAAAAAAAACCCCACAAACACAATTCATTAATATGTTAGTCTGTTCTTTAAACTTCTTCCTTCACTTGATTTTTCAGGCAGGCAGTGTTTTGTAGCCTGTGGCCACGTGAAGATTTCTGCTCTGGAGCTCATAAGAACAAGAGGGTTGCTGAAGAGCAGTAACTGGTAAACATTGAGGGCAAGCTGTGAAATGGCTTGGACTAATTACTTGTGACTTCAGCTGGAAGATGACACCTTCAGGAGACTAAGCCTGTACTTGCATGGAAATAGTATTGTTCTCCCTTCCCTAAAGACTCCAGACTGGAAAATATTTCTGTAATTCTTTATTTTAAACAGAATGAGTAAAATGTTGTACCCCATAGAAGGGAAGAGCCTAGGTAATGCTGGGAACACTTCAGTGACTCTACAGTAGTTGGCTTGTTTTTAGCAGGGTTTATTGACCTCAGCTAAGTATTAGCCATGCAGGACCTGAAGTGACTCCCAAACCAAACAAGCACTGTTGTGATGCTCAGATTCTGCATGGGTGCAGCAAGTGTACGTGGCCAGCAGGGACCTGGCACAGTGCCCTGGGGAATAAACCTTCCCAGAAACCATACAACTGGGGGATGCAGCACAAAGCCATATTGAAACTTGTGTGCCTTGGGTACACTCGGATAGGACATGAGAACTGGGGGATTCTGTAGTCTGTAGTCCACTATGAACACAATTCAAGGATTATGGTCTTAATATACGTGAGTTGATTCTGAATAAAACTAGCTCAGCTTTCTAGCCAAACTGAGTAGTAACTTCTTCAGATCTGTGATGGTACTGGAAGTGATACAGGTGTTCAACCAGGCCTGTGATCATTCTTGTCTCTGCCTCCCATGCCATTATTGCTTTGTAACAGGAAAACTTATCATCAAGCTGTTTTTGAAGAAGTTCTCTAGCCTTTTCATCAGCTTTCTTCCAAAACTTAGGAAAAAGTTGAAATCATGAATGGCTCAGCTTGCTATTTAGTTCTGTATGATAGATCCTAAATTGTTCAGCCTTATTTTTTTTGACTTGCTTACTAATGTTTTTCCCTTAAAAGAACTGTTCATGCTTGTCTTAGTGTTTGAGATAGTTAGAATTACTTTCTGTAACTTCTGTAGATGGCTGTTCTGCCACAAGAACCTGTTAAATCCTTCCCACTATGTCCATGGAATTTGAGCTAGAATTTAAAACGGGAAACTTCCTGTGCTGAATTCAGGACAAAATAAAAATTAAAACTAACTAATTTAAACTAACACTTGTGTCCTACCATTCTCTGTGATTTCTGTTATGGTTGGTTGAACTACCAGTAGGTGTCTTACGATAGTTATTCAGATGAGCTCATTGTCACATGTGATATTCAAGGCACATCTAGGAGGACTATTTGCATACTATAATGCATGTAAATATTAATTTATAATTAAGATGCTCTCATTTCAAGCAAAAAGTAACAACAGCTCAATATTAGGTTGAAGATACTAGCCTTGTATATGTTTATAAACCAAATAAATTTTAATGTCTGGTTTGCAGGAAGATTATTAGTGTTGATGATGGAGGCAAGTGGAGTTGTTTATACTTTAAATAAGAAAAGTGGCCAAGAATCAGAAGACCAGCATCCTTCTGGTTCAGTTGGTGTGAACCTTACTGAATGTCTTGTCCCTTCTTTATCCTATGTTTACATTGTAAAGTATTGTGGGTAGCAACTTCCTCTCATTACTCATTTATACAGTACCCAGCATGCTAAGGCTATCCTCTGCTTAGTGCCTCAGAATGTTAGAGTACCAAATATTAAAGGGTAAAATACAATAGAAATACTATAGAACTATGCAACTGAAACCTCAATGGTTAAATTGCCATCCTAATAGGCAGCTAAGGCAGTAAGTTTAAGTTGAAATTTTTTTTTTTTAATCTTTCCTTGATGGTTTGTGGTTAAAACAGAAAACAAAACAACTCAACCAAAACCAAAAGATAACCTATGAGAAACTCACTGGTTCTCCCTCTTTTCTTTCATCCTTGCTTCTTCCCAATTGCTCTCATTGTAAGAGAATTATCTTATCACAGAGGATGTGATGCCTACTCCAGCAACTCATTTTACTGCTTTTTTTTCTTCCTTTTTCATTTCTCCTCTTCTCTCTACATGGTCCCATCCCAATCCTTACTTAGTTCACAAAGTATTTCATTTTGTAGACTATCAAAAGCACTCATGTTTTGAGACTGAATTCATACTCCCATACAGGCTTGATTGTATTGTCAGATGTCAACATCTAAGGATACCTGGTTTTTATCTTTGGTTATGCAAGCTGTGGATTGTACCCCTGTCCTTTCATCCTTTAATTGCAGCTTTTAGACACATGATTCAGCACAATACTTAAATAGTGCTTGCACACTTAAGGATATTGCAGTATTTTGACATGGAAAACAAACCACAGACACAAGGGAATGGGGAGAAAAGCAGCAGTTCCAACCTTTGAAACATAGGTAGGTGAAATGGAAAACTACTGCTCTGGGATTTTGTTTTATATTACCTGCAAAAATTTTTATTTTTTTTTTTTGAGATGGCTGTTGCATGGATTCAGGTACATTTGACAGAGCTGTACTAGATGTAGTCTGGTTTTTTCCACTTACCAGCTGCTTCTGCTTGTTTTAAAGATATACTTCTGATGCTAAAGTCTCTTTAGACATTTAAGAAGCTTCCTGAGTGCAATCAGCCTCTGTAAAGCCACTTCTTCCATTATAGTAATCTCGTTGAAAACTATCTAGTCTTCAGCGACTGTTCTAAGTCCTTAAGTAAGCAGGGTTTTCAGTTTCTTGTTTTAAAACAAATTAGTCTCATCAACATGTATTTCCATATTGTTTTTCCTTTTGCAATTACATGGCTGGAGGACTAGCCTCTGCCATCATCGATTTTGTTAGAAATAAATAAGCAGTTGGAGTATCTTGGGTGTCATTTCAACATTTTTGTGATAGTACTCATGCTACTGTCTTGTTGACTGTAATAGATATGATTGTATTGCCATTATTTATGTATTGGGGAAAAGAGTACAAAAATGCCACGTAAAGTATGTTAATTCTTTTAAGAACTGGCCTTGTTTTCCATGATTGCAGCTGTAGCCAGGGCTTTTCCCCTGTGTGTGATGATGCAGACAAAAACAAATCTTGCAGCGTATTATAAACCGCTATAAAACACTTTGAGAAAGTCATCTGGATCTCATGTGCTTGTGGAATTATTGTTCTAGGCTGTGGTCCCTACTGTGAACTTCACTACTGTGAAGATGAATAAGAAGCAAAATAGTAAAGTGCACGTCACTTAGAGGAACATAACAAACATCAAATTGTGTGCTTTAGCTATCTTTCACAAGCTGCTGATGCAAGACTCCAGATGAATTTGGTATTAGTTTCAGTTAGGAGACTTGATGTAGCCATCTGAAGTATTTCTGTGAAGAAGAAAGGCAATATTATCTGCAGTAGCTGGTGTACTTAGAGTGTGCTTCATGTTCATGAAACTCATGTTAAATTATTTCAATATTTCACTAGGTAAATAGGAACTTAAGATTTGCTTTGTTCACTTTTTTAATGGCAGTTTTTTATATCTCAATTTGTACTTGATGCAGCTTGGAAATCTTTAAGATTGAAAGGTTTCAGAAAAAACACTATATTAAAATCTCTCAGTACTTTAAATGTGCATTCAGCACATTCTGGTTGTGTTTTTATCTTAAAAGCAAGTCTTAACAGCACAAACCGAATTGAAGGATTTAGGTTAAATTGGATACGGAAGAGGTTTCGATATGGATAAGGAAGAAATGCATTGTTGTATTTTGCATCCATGACTAGATAACTTGTACGTGACGTGTATAATTAGTGTTAAAATTGGCATCTGATTTCATATCTTAACCTCTCCCAGAATGGTATGGGTTTTGTTAAATAGTTTTACTGCTTTAGTTTAGTCTTGGGAAGCTTTAATAACATTAACAAAAGTATTTGGAATAAATGGAGTTTCAAAAGCTACTGCTATAAAGCTGTCTCTTCTGGTTGTGTTTCTTGTGTGCTGAAGACTTTTGAGCCACTATTGCAACTGCTTATTTTGAGATTTGGCCATGATAGTTTTAAATGACATCTGCTTTTATCTGTCTCTTTGAAAGGATGTGATAGCCTAATTTCACAAATCTGAACTCTTGTGAGAGTTCAAAGGAAAAAGGAGTGTTGGGGTGCTTGTTCCTTGTTCCTGTTAATGCAAGTGTCTTGACATCACAATTTTTTATCAGGTGAATGGTGATTAAAAAAACATGACTGGGACTAGTATTTGTTGTATAATTGATTGTCGTATATTGATTAACTTCTTTGAAGTTAAAACCATTATTGTTTATAGGAAGTTGAGCTAGCAGTAGAAAACAGGTTTCTGAGTTATTAAAAGATTTTGGAGGAATTAAGTCCCTTTTTCCACTTGAGCATTTTGAATTTTATCACAGAATGCTTTTAATACCGGCTCACACCTTTGCTTAAAACTGTCTTTAGAATTGCCTTGTCAATTTTCAACATTGCTCTCTGTAGCTCTTCAGCTGTTCAAAGCCTGCTGGTGTTAATGAGAATTGAGACTACTGTTTCCTCTCTAGTAATTTCAACTTAAGTTATATCAGTGTAAGGAAAAAGGATCAGTTCTCCTTAACATCAGAGTCTGCATTTTGTGATAACATTTGGTTCAAAGCACATTTTATATTTAAGTTTTTTTATGTCTGTCAGTCTGTACTACTTTCTTTGCTGTGTGTGTCCCCCTTCCCAGTTTTGCTCTGCCCTGAGCTTTTACTATCTTCTGAGTTGTCGCTTTGTTACACCCCCAGAAATCCTTTAAGTTCATCTCTCAAGAAGTATGCAGAATTTACTTTTTCTTCTCCATCACCCTGCCCACCCCACCCTTATGAATGCCATTAATGTGTGATATAGCATTTCCAGATGTGGTGCTTCTAATTTTAGTACAAAATGAACCTGGTAAAATGAAATTGAGAGGTGGAGCCTTGGCTTTAAACTTGCTAGTGGCTGCATAGATCTTTTCAGAGACTTTGTGTGGATGGCTAGCTTCTAGTCAGCTTTATTGGATACAGTGAGCAGCCTAAGTAAATGCTCATTTAAGCTGTTTTCTTGGTTGCCAGCAATAAGTAAACTTGTGTTTAGCTGGGATTATAAGGATTGAACTGTCCTGAAGATCTGCCATAGCATCACTAAATACTAGACAAAACCTTTGTTTGAAAACGGGATTTCGTTTGATTCGGCTGCCTTAAACACAAACATGCACAGATATAATTTAAACAGCTCATGGGAGAGAGCTGAATTAATTCATGTTTGAATGTCACCAAAATTAAGACTTGATTACATCTGCCTGTAACTTATGTTTCTGCCCCTGCTTTGAAGAGCATTCTAACTGATTCAACATGCTAAATCTTCATTGTTGGTGTGTAGGTATAGAGGAAGAAAACTGCATGTATGGATAAAGGGTATTTCCTGCTAAGCAAAATATGGTAGTAAAAATAATTCTATTGCATTCTTTGAATCAGTATCTGAAAAACCCCCACTTTTAATTAAACTAGCTCTCCCTGACCTCTTTAAAGGCTTTCATGTGACTTTTGTTGCTTCTGTGGGTTACCAGTCTAATTTGAAGTCCAGCAAGCATTACTCTGATTTTTATTTTTTGCCTACTGTTGCAGAGGGCGATACAGCCCTGCGATATGCAGCTGCAGTAGGTTAGGAAGTTATCTTGGCTCTTAGAGCAGCACAGTGTTTTTCAGTCTCTGCCCTAGCATTAAGGCTTACCAAGAAAATAATAAAATCATAGAATACCAGGTTGGAAAGGACCACAAGGATCATCTAGTCCAACCTCTCAAGGTAATAGTATAGTTTGAGTTCAATCAGCACCCTGTCAAGCTGAACTCTCTTCTTTCTTGTCTCATTCCTAGGGAATAAGTGTTGCTTATTTTTCCTGTGCCTCTCAGAGCCAGACTGGATGTAGCAAAATTGATGAGCTTGGATCCCTGTGTCCAACGAAGACCTCCTTTAGTCATTTGTGATCACTGATCTAAGAGCAATGTAGCTAAGTATAATATTACTCTGTTTTGGTTATGACGGAGGCTAAAGCTGGGATCATGGTGTATGTGTAAGGTAATGCTTGATTCCAATGGCTTGCTACCATAAAAGATCCTCTTTTAGCTCAAGAGTGTGTTAAAGATTGATACAGTTTTTAGATTTGTAGCAGAGTGTGTACCCTTCTCAAGACTATGGTACAGCTTGTGGAGTAGGCTTATTTTTGTGTGATGTTTTGATGTACCAAAATTTCATGTATATGCTTGTGTACTGTCCTAGATTTTTATTTCAAATTCTTATGTTAGAACATGCTCAGATTACTACAAGTCATCAAATAGGTGTGAGAACGGGCTTCCATCTCTCCCAGGCTGAGACACAGCATGTGGTAGTACTTCTGCCTCTGGACTACCACAAAGAGAAGCGGATCAGTTCTGGCTTACTCGGCAGCACGTGGCTGCAGTCGCATTCAGACAATTGGTGCCTGTATTTGGCTGGCTTACAGGGCAATAGTGGGACCCACTGTTCTCCAAATAGTGTGGGTGGATCATTTTTAGGGACAAACTTCAGGTTTTTTGTTGTTCATGGTTCTATATTTTTTAAACATCAATAAATAAACTTATAAAACTGATTTCATGTGATTTAATTTGTTGCAAATACTTGCAAAATAAATGGTTTTATTCTTACATTTGGTTTATAACATGAGGCCAGTGTTCTGTTCTCTGAAGTTAGTTTCCCTTTTCTACAGAAGAGAACTCTGCAGTTAGAGCTGGAGATTGAAACTTCTCATATTTACTGTAACACTGGAACAGTCTTTGCTGCTGCTGTCTTTGAGAAGCTCTCTGGTGTTTTAAACTTTAGAATTAGAAGTTACTTTTATGTTAAATTTCTTTTGTGCATCCCAGACTAATTAAGAATCCATTAACATGAACTGCTTTGCCAGTTTTTATTGGTCATGAGCCTAGAGGTGTAGAATAAAATCCTTGAAATTTATTTCACCTTCTAACTAGAGTCTTTAGAGAGTAATCGCTTCTGAAATAATATTGCAATAACAGTAGTTCAGCACTCAGATTCAGTATACGCATTTCAATATACTGTAATGTATGTAAGCTGCAAACTCTATATTAATGTGTTTACTTCTACTTTGATTCCACTTTGTTCTTTGTATGTAAGTATACTCATATAAAATCTTTCTTATACTGGGTGTGACTTTCACTTGTTCTGCATGCAGTTAAGTATCTGGAAGCAAAACTGTGTTTTAAAGGGAAAAAATCTGGTATGGCTGTGCAAGTTCTATGTGGAAAATATCAATAAATAACATCTAGTTACTATATTTTGCAAGATATTTTAAAATATGCCTGTAACATAACCAATTAGAGAAAATAGAAATATGGTAGAATGTGTGCTTATTGCCCTTCCCTAGTGCATTATTAAAGTAATGCTCAGCATTCCTGTCCTTAGTAGAGCTGGTAGAGTGCCTCTGTGCCTTATGTAGGGGCAATCCCAAGCACAAATAGAGGCTGGGAGGAGAATGGCTTGAGAGCAGCTCTGAGAAGGACTTGGGGTCTTGGTTGATGAAAAACTCGTGTGCCTGCAGCCCAGAAGGCCAGATGCATCGTGGGCTGCACCAAAAGAAGTGTGGCAAGGGAGGTGATTCTGCCCTTCTGCTCTGGTGAGGCCCCACCTGGAACACTGGGTCCAGTTCTGGGGCCCCCAACATAAGAAGGACATTGAGCTGTTGGAGCAGTTCCAGAGGGCTACGAAGCTGATCAGAGGGCTGGAGCACCTCCCCAGTGAGGACTGGCTGAGAGAGTTGGGGCCGTTCAGCCTGAAGAGGAGAAGGCTCTGGGGAGACCATATAACAGTCTTCCAATTTCTGAAGGAAATTTCCTACAGGAAAGCTGAGGAGGGACTTTTTACAGGGGCAGATAGTGATAGAACAAAAGGTAGTGGTTTTAAACTGAAAGATGGTAGATTTAGACTAGATATTAGGATGAAATTCTTTGCTGTGAGAGTGGTGAGGGACTGGAACTGGTTGCCCAGGGAAGTTGTGGATGCCCCCTTCCTGGAAGTGTCCAAGGCCAGGTTGGACAGGGCTTTAGGCAACCTGGTCTGGTTAGAGGTGTCCCTGTCCATGGCAGGGGGGATGGACTGGATGATCTTTAAGGTCCATTCCAACCTAAATCATTCTATGAGACTTTTCAGTCAATATGGATTTGCAGAGCAGTGTAGCTAGGGAATTCCCTATGCATCAGACTGAAAAACCCAGAAGTCCTCAAAGAAAACAAAATCTATTTCTATTTTTTTTTTCAGCCTTCAGACACTAAGCAATTGAGACAGATCAGAAGTGAGATCAGTTGCAGAGAACTGATACTGCGGTGTTACACAATCTGTGAATCATTTCAACATGTAATTCACTTTAGTTAAGCTGAAGTCAGCTGAGTTCTTACAGTTCTTCATGCTTTCTACTCAGACTTGAGTCTACTCAGGCTTCTTTCTTCCTCTTGGCTACTTTCTGCTGTTGTAGAAGACATTGTTGAATGCTAGAGTACGCTTCCTGTAACATAGCAACTGTAAAGATTGGATACTCCTCTGTAGCTAAACTAAACTTAACCACCTCCCCCCCAAAAAAAAACAACAAAAAAACCAAAAAAACCCCAAAACCCCCCAATCGAATCAACCTCAAACAAAACAATAAACAACTCAAAAAAACCCCCAACAAAACAAAGCTCCCAGCACCTGAAGTCATTTATTGCTTTAAAGAAACTGAAGTAATATCTGCAGTACAGTAATCACCCAAGTAATGCTTACATACTTATCATAAATCTAGTTTGTGGAAATCACCTATTGATTGTAATTGAGCTTAATAGACCTACTTTCCAGTGGCCTTCTCATCTCCTATTTTTAGAATTACTTTCCATAAAGTGATCTACATATTTTCTTTGCCTGAGGTATAGATGTTTAATGCCTTGGTATTTCTCACTTGAGTTATTAGATTTAATAGCATCATTTGTGAGTAAAAGATGGATTATGAATTGAAAGGTTCTTGAAGTTGTGGGCTAAAGGCAGGAGATAATTGGGATGCCTTTGCTCCCCAACCAGTATGATCATAGTCAGTGGGAAAAGAGAGGATGCTCTGCTGTCCCTTGGGTACTTCAGTTCATACCTGAGGCTGCAAAATCAGGTGCTGTGGGGACCTTGTCCTATAAAGTACACAATGTCTTGCTCAGGCAAGCCCCCTGTCTCTCCCTGGATTTAGGGGCATTATGCATTTGCCTAATATTTTACACTCCAAAATAATATGGGTTTTTTTGTCAAATGAGTCAGACATATATGGACAGAGGAAGAAACCTGAAAAGGTGGCTTGCAGTAACCTCATGGCCAGGCCAGGCATCTGGGTAGGAAATGCTTTGCAAGTCTGCAATAGCTCACAGCATTTCTTTAGAAACTGGTGGGTGCTGTCAGTACACCATCTTTTTTTCTTATATTTGTGGGTTCTTACTTTTCTTTAATAAAAACAACGCAAAAACCCATACCCACCAAAAATTATCTACTACCCTGTCCTTTTCCCTCCCTTTCCATTTGTTTGCATATATTTGCTACCTGCTCTATTTTGCACTTATTTATCTTTCTGGCTCTGTGAATTGTGTCTCATTTTATTTTCACAGTAGACCTTTTAATTTTATAGGATAGAGTCTGGAGCCCTCCTTGCTGTGGAATCCTCTGGGGACAAAAACAGTAAGAGGAGGATCATCAGCTCCTGTTTGAAATAGGAGTGAAGGGCTTTTCCCCTCCCATTACCTGGCTCCTTTCTGGAAGGAGAGGAGGAAAATAAGATGAGGAGATTGCTGCCTCGACCACAGCTGCTACCACCACTGTCATGATCATTTAATTGCTGCAGCCACTCTTGCTGCCAGCACATTGGAGTAATTAACACTGATGAGAGAAGATCAAAGATGTGAAGTGCATACTCTGCTTTACATATCTCTATGCAAAACAGATAAGTCAAAATGAGAACTCAGCAGAATTGTGTAAACGCAACTTGCTGCTCTTGGCTTAGTACTTGGAATGGCAAACTTGGCCAATGTTTATTTCAGACATGACTTAAAAACATCATGTACTGTAATACTGGAGAAGTAAATTATTAATGTAAACAAAGTTCTCTGCTGCTTGTAAAGCATCTCTTATGTAAAACTGCACTGCTGGACCTCAAGTCCAGCGAAGGCGCACTAATCCTATAACAAATTACTGCCTAGCACTGTTGGATTGTATCAAAGACCCAGTTGGAAGCCATCATTGCTCTCTGGTCCAGTGTTAATATATCAGTTTTTCCATTAAATGTATGATGGCAGTTAATTTAATCTACAACAGATCAATGGTAGTGAGCTATGGAGTATGTTACTTCTATTGAGTAGTAAATGAGTGGGATGTTTGAATTAGTGTTCTGTTGAAAAGGACAGCAATTTATTGCTGTGGAAAAATGAATGGGAGAATAGCACTGCAAAACATATACAAGTCTTTTTACCCTTTCTACCTTTTTTGATACTTCATTGAAGTTATAGTCATGATGTCTAGCATTCATGCAGATTTCTATGAAAACATCCCAGACAATCTAGGGAATAACAAAACTTAAATGCTTAATCGTAACTGTCTTCCTATGACTCAGAATCACAAATGATAAGAAATTAGCTAAAAGTCCGTTTAATTAAGCTGTAGCTCAGTTGTTTTTGCATCCTGATGACAGATTTAGTTTCAGGCCTCTAGAAATCTAGGGTTTTTTCCTGTGATTTTTTTTTTTAAATGAACCCTCAGCGATAAGAATGCAAACAGTTCGAGATATTTAGACACAGGATTTTATTACTGCTACTGAGAGGATTGTAGTTGATATTTCAACTTCATCCTTGTGTCACAAGATTACTGTTGTTTTGCAGTTGAAAATTCCAATTACTTTCTAATCTTTTATCAACTAGGTTACATGTGGTATTTAATATAATGGAGTTTTGAGCATGTCTTACAACTCTTGCATAAAAGAATTTTTCTTTGATTCTGATAAAATATTACCTTATTCTCAAACAGGAAATTGGAGGAATTTATGGAGATTTCTGACATAGAGTTGATGAAGAAAATTGATTATTAGAAGGGAGCGGGGAGTCTCTTCCATGAAGCATTGGTGAGCTGTTGTGAAAGATTGCTGAAATAATAAGAGTAGCTGTGAGAAAGCTTGTTCCTATGTACCTGTCTGGCCAGAGAGAGTAGGTCAGAGTGCCACCTGCCTTTTGGTATGACTGAAGAAGCAGTAAGGTGTAGGCAGTTCAAGAAATGAAAAATTCTCTCTTTTAAGCTGTGGCATCTTCATATGAAAACCTTACCTTTTTCAGCCGTCGACAGGAATTTTGATAAAGGAGGGTGGAAAACACAATGTTGTTTTAAACAGTGTTGCAAAAGAAGGTTTTTTTTCCTAAAATTTTGTTTCTTTTTGCAGGTGACTTAAACTTTGAAGTAATTCAAAGGGGTGCCAGTTTGAGAAAACAGAGGGAATGTAAAATATTTAGGCCGTGACTGAAATGTTTTGTTCTTGTATTTTATAAAAGCTCGTAATAAATGTATAAAAGTGTTTGTAGGAGACCTGATGCTGTTTTAATATTTGTCAAATGTGTATATAAAGGGAGCACAGGAATCTTACAGTGTGCAAATTTTCAGTATGGTGGCAGTCTTTAGCACTGGCTGAAAGCATATATACTTTGTTCTCAATTCGCTGATTGTCAAATTTGATTGCTTTAAATTAGACTCTTTTATCATTAAAAGGTTGATGGAAGACAAGCAACTTTTTTATTGTTAGAAAGATCTTCAGGAATTCTGGAAATGACGTAGAAGTCACTACACCTAATGTCTTGAGTTGAATAAGAATTGCTATCACTCACGTTACTAGGCAGTGGAGGCTGGTGCTAAAAAGACCATTTAAAAATGCAGGTGCATCACATTGCAGTAATGGATGCATTTAACAAATGTGTTTGAAGTTAACTTGAATAAAGAATAATTAATCTCCCAGCAAATCTGGTTCTTTATTCAGATTACTTGCTTTTTGTTCTTTGTCTTTCTGCCTTAATGTAGTAAGAAAGAGAAAAGCTGTGAAAAGCTTCTCAAAGCAGTAGGCTGGATGCTTAAAGTGTAGTAGGTTTGGAAAAACCTCCATGATGTCCTGTCCACAGACAGCAGGA
>NW_010187914.1:0-48866 GCF_000695765.1 Mesitornis unicolor | reverse complement strand
TATAATCTCCAGAACCAGGAGCACTGGTTAGTGTGGCTGGTAGTGGCTGTCCCTTGAAAAGCATCCTTCCAACTTAGGCTTCAGATACCATGCCTCTTCAGGACAGAAGAGGTCTTGCAAGACTGTCTTGCTTCCTCTGCCACCGTGTAGCTGAACACATGCTTATTCTGTGGGTTACTTAATGATGTGCTCCCTATGGTCAGGAAATTTTCCTGATAACTGAAATTCGGAGATGTTATGTCAATAGACAGATATTGTCTTTTTGTGGCCAGGTCTTTGACTGGATCAAAAGGATGGTATCCTTAGGAGACACTTGCTGGGAATACTGTAGCATTGACCTGGATTCTTATTATGCTATGATTAAATAAAATTGTGGCTTGCCATTTCCTTTCAATGTGTATTATTCATTCCTCCCATAGCAGAGTCACTCATGTTTGGTCTTCTGCCTGGTTTTGAATGAGTATGCAATTGGGTAAAAGGAGCCTACCTATACAGAAGTATACAGTTTTTTGAATTCTCGTCATGCTTTCTTCAAAGATCAAAGAATTACAGGAAAGTAGAGGCTGGAAGATACCTCTGGAGATCACCTAGTCCAGTCTCTCTGCTCAAAGCCAGGTCAGCTAGAGCCCATTGCTCAGGGCTGTGGCCCATTGGGTTTTGAGCATTTCCAAGTATGGAGACTACATAACCTCTCTGCGCAGCCTCTTGCGCTGTTCAGCCAATCTCACAGTGAAGTGCTTTCATATATATTTCAGTTTGTGCCCATTGCGTGTCACTTGGAGCCACTGAGAATCCACTGGCTCTGCAAAACTGGGTATTTGTACACATAGATAAGATCCCACTGGGAGAAGTCCCTTCTGCTGGCTTAACAATCCCAACTGTCTCTGTCTCTCCATGTATATCAGGTGCTCCAAGCCTTTTATCTTTGTGGTCCTCTGCTGGGTTCACACCAGCAGGTCCTTATCTCTCTGGAGAAGCCCAGCACTGCACCTGGCACTCCATGTGTGTCTCATCAGTGCTGAGAAGAGGCGAAAGATCAAGAGAGTTTTAAGTGCTGCCTTGAAACTTTTAAAGGAAGACCTAACTATTAAAGTTGATAGATTGGCACTTAGTGAAATTCAGAACTCCCTTTAGATGCCCCATTCTTTGTTGAAAGTCTTAGTGTGTGATGCAAGGAAAGATATGGAAATAAGTGCATAAGCAGGTGAAGCAGCATGTAAATTAACTGTTATAAAAAGTTTTTTGACTGATAAACTACTGTCAGCCCTCAGCATTTCTCACTGTCTAATGAAAATCTTTTTTGTGACACTTGATTTGGGGACACCACTATTTATGGTCTTCTGTTCCACCATTGGTTTGCAGACCACAGTTTGTGAATGATGATAGGAGCATGAGAGATGGTTAGTGTGTGTGTATGTGAGCTCCATAAGCCTTGATTATAAACTGTTGTCAAATATTTCTGTTAATTTCTTACTTGAAAAAGAGTCTTAGTTTTACTCTTGATGTAACAAATCCTTTGAATTTTTAAATTTGCCATGAACTGTGGTATTATGCCTAGGCAAGCTTTCTTATTTATGTAATGTCTTCCACTTTGAAAACACTTTATGAATGCTATATGCTGCTCATAGTCAAAACTCTAGTGCTGATGTGAAATAGATAAATGCAAATAGTAAGGCTCATGCTGTGTGCGTCTGATACTAGAAAGTGGTGCAGCAAACATTTCTAGCTTTCTGCTTGGATCACATAGTTTGCCAGTCTTATCTTTCTTGTGCCATGCATTGTTGAAAACAACTTATGTGCAGTTGTTTAGATTATAAAATAAAGAAGTGACTACCCAAAGCCTGTCAAACCTACTGTAGCGCTAACTAGTTATTTTTAAGCTTGTATGTTTATACATTGAAGAACAGAGTTTGAACTGAATGCTTATCTCAGGTGATTTTTTTCCTAGCTATTCAGGATGTGAAACAACACTGTATTGATGAAAGTCTTCCATAGGGCTCTACTGTGTAGTAGGAAATAGTGAAGACGTGCTGTCTATACTGCAGCTATTTCCATTTTCCTAAGATTAGTAAACTGATTTCACTTATTAGAAAGACTCTAATGTTTTGCAACATAAAGTACTTCAGGTCTTATTCCTACCTTTAAAGATTGATATAAATAGATACAGATTGGTTGGTTTGTGACCAAAATTGTAAATTGTGTTTCAGTCATGGTGAAATTTGAAGACTGATTTAAGATGATGCAGTAATGCTGACACAATCTGCAGGTAATGCTGTACTTTGTGGTGTGTAACACTTCATCAGCATTCCAAGAATCTACAGTAAAAGCTTTCTGTTAATACAACCAGCTTTATGGATTTTAGAATAAGTAATTTCTTTATTTGTGGCTTAAATCTATTTATTTAAATGATATATTAAATAATAAATACATTTGTGCAACTCTTTCTTATTGGCATTCCGTGTTACTGCTGTTAGAAGGATGCTTAAACATGCTTTTCATGTGTTTCATAACATGGTAGCACTAACAGCCATAGTGTTAAAAAGACTGTTTTTATAGAAGTAATTGCTTTAAATTGTGGAATTTTGGCTTGGCTGTTATGTGTTGAAGACAGGTGAGGCCCATTTTGTGTGCCAGGCAGCCTCCCTGAAAGGGCCTGGTTGTTTGGCTGACAGCTGAGCTAACCTAATTCAACTGAAAAGTGGGACAGAGTTCAGTTGTGCAGATAATTCCTCGCACTGAGTTATTGACTGCACTCACCGCCTCTTCCCTGAGAAATTTTGCATTCAGCAAAATCAAATGTATGTGCGATGTCTAAGGCCCATTTATTAAATCAGAAAATTACCTCAGATATCAAAGATTTGTTCAGTACTTTAAGAAATAAAGTGGTAGCCTTATTTCAGTACTAGATATCCAGTACTCATTTTGGTTTCCATTCTTCAACTGCAGGAAACGATATGATGTTTACTAGAAAGAATGCTATTTGCATTTTATTATTGTCAAAATTAGAAGCATAGGCATTCAGCAATATGGGTCACAGTTTTTAAAACATGTCTTCTGATCCTTCAGTTGAATGCTTCGCAATTATTTTTTAATATGGACTAAAGATTTTAATATTTACATCTTACAAATTAATGCATTTTTTAACAATGCTGTGCAAATTTATCTGTGTCTCTTTTTTTCCTAGGTATTGTGTGAGTCTATCTATTTCTATTTGCTTGACATTTAAATAACTGAAAATTTTATTTCATTATGCACAGGGCGAGTAAATACTCTCTGTAATATAAGCCTTCGTGCTAGGCTTGTCTGACATGGGGAAGGTTCCTGGGAATGCAAAAAGCTTACTTGATCTGCATGTGTTTAATGACTGAAAACACAGAATTTCTTGGTGATGCACACACTACCATAAACACTGAAGAAAGCTGTGTTACTGAAGTTTTAATGTCATGGAGACAGAAAAGAGACTTTCTGTTCAGAGAAACACTGATTTATTTTTCTTTGACTTACCATGTTAGGGAATTTTTTTTGGTAGACTTTATATTGCTTCTCAAGGAAAACCTTTTCTGTCAGGTGTGTCCACATGGGGGAGTAAAGTTAGAGGTAACACCACTTTTTCTTTTTAGTTTGGGCCAGATAGATTCAGTACTCCAAAAATAAATGTAATGCTGGAAATGTGTTTTGCTTGTGGTGGTTGTTCAGACAGGACTGTGAGGAACAGAATAGCTTTTATGACTTTCAGTATTAGTGTTATATTAGCAGTTAAAGATGCAGGTTCCACTCAGCTAAACGCTGTAACAGCGCACAGAAGTATAGAAGTGCAGTAAGTAATTGCTCTCCTCACTGACACTCTCTTGTCTTTCCTTTTTTATTTCTCTTCTATGAGATAATGTCTGGGAACGTAAGACTTGCAATATTGTGAAGCAATTGCAATTGAGACATTGGGGTTTACTGCACTAGAAAAATGAAATAAAAGTGATTTGCTGCGTAGATATTAATGTTAGCTATGGAAACCCTCTCTATAGAAGTGTCTCTAAGGCGGGTGGCCATTAATAATGCTAAGCGTTGTGATGATTTGGAGAGGGCCTTCTATCTGCCTGCCAGGGGAGACAGCATGGGGATTAAAGCATAAGTGCCAAATGTTTCATAGTTTTTCTCCTTCAGATTTTATGCAAATTCCTTAGTAGATAAATTTGCATATTCCTAGGTAGTTTGCATATCTTGTTTCAACTGTGTTGTTTTGTTCTGAAGGTTAATGTTATTGAATTAGGTTTATTGTTTCAATATAATTAGGGATGGGAGAAGTCCCTATTGCTTGGCTTATGCCTTACTTTGATCCCAAAAGCATGGGTTCCTTTTGAGCAAGTCAACAACTTGGGTTTTTGTTGTCTGGTTTATTTTTTCATGGTTCTGCTAAATGCTGGACACTGCAGGGAGTTTGTGCTGTGGCAGTAATCCCTGAATTCCATTTGCTCAGGAGGTGCCACCAGGCACCCAACTGAAGTAAACGCTTATTTCTTACAGCACACTGATGTGTGTGGGCCTGCATTAAATGTTTGGTT
This sequence comes from Mesitornis unicolor, assembly GCF_000695765.1. Classification (NCBI taxonomy): domain Eukaryota; kingdom Metazoa; phylum Chordata; class Aves; order Mesitornithiformes; family Mesitornithidae; genus Mesitornis; species Mesitornis unicolor. The sequence goes on along the minus strand of NW_010187914.1, from coordinate 44,310 downwards.
GAAAGAAGTGGCATTATGGCACTAAAAATGCAAGTTAAAATGGAGGGTCACCTTCCTCATCAGATGCGATGAAGGCAGAGTCTGCTGCAGGTCTGAAGTCTATGGACTGACAGACACCTTTGATTTACAGTGCAGAACGGTCTTGTGAAAGCTCAGCACAACCACGTAAGTTTTGATGCGCAGATAATAAAAGCCTTGGAGTTGAAAGTATGTAGAAGGTTTAAGTAAGATTTAGCTGAGCTATATTTACTCTACACAAGCCTTTTCAGGATTTGTTACAAACTCTGTAAACCCCATTTTATTTTCCCACCTAGTCTCTTTGCTCTTGTTTTTCAGGGCTCCTGAGCTATTTGTTATTTAGGTTTCTCATGCTATTTGTCTCCCTGTAATTGTTTGTAATGAGTATTACCAACCTCTCCAAGACCCCTAAGTTGTGAAATGATGGCCTCTAGAATTGTCTCTTGCTTTGCATGGTCTGTATTGAATGACTATTGGATGAAGTTGCTGTAGTGGAAAGTCTGCATGAGCTGTGCAGCTTTTGTCAGCCCACTCTGAGGATACATTGTATGAAAGAGACAAAAAATGGGGAGAGAGGATTTCACCCAGGGGTTTTGTGGAGGTCCCTGTGAGATGGCTGGCAGCGTGAAGCAAGAAGAAACATCTACGGTCCTACAAAGAACGAAACTCTTGAGAGTTTTTCCCTGGCACTGACAGCTATAAATTAAATACAGAAATATTTGGACTAAACGGCACAGCTCTTTCTAGTGGGATATATGCGATCAATCATCCCTGGAAAGTGCTATTGACTGATAGCTTAACTAGACTGAATAAAACACTGTTGTGTAGTGCAAAATGTAATTTTGTGTTGGTAGAGGAATTCACTAATGACCTAATAGATGGTTTTTATTTCTAACTATTGTTCACTTAAAATGCAGACCTAGAACGTTTGTTTGTCACAGAGTAATTTGGGTAGAAGAGAAAGCAAGACTTGATTTTTTTTTTTCCCCTTCTCCTCCCACCGCTCCCCGGTTTATCCATTTATGACTGCTGGGTTGCGTAACAACTCAGTCTTTTGGGAAGTGTGTCAGTAGAAATTTCAAAATGTACAGCTCTTTCTAAGCTAACAAAGAGGTTCAGATCCTTGGTGTCCCGCTCCTTGGGAAACTTGTTACCATCCTGTATTGTTTTTTTTTTGTTCCTACCTTTTCACAGTCACAACTTAGTGATTGTGTGATGGTGGGGCAGGTTGCTGGGGTTTGGGTTGGACTTTTTTTTTTTTTTGTATGTATGTGTGTTTTTGGGTTTTTTTTGAGAGGAAGTTAAACTTCAATGAAACTTAATAGGTTTGTTGCCTTAATCTCTCAACTTTCTCAGACTCAGTCGGTTGCCAAAATGATACAAACATGTACATGTATCTGATAAAAGCAAAAGTGAGGGACTTTCTGCCTTCCACTCACTGTATATGTTTGATATTTTGGTTCTGTTGTTGGCTTTTAATGGATGGGTGTTCTTTTCATGGATTTTCTCCCCCCTTCTCTTTAAGGTAATAGGTGCAGTCTTTTGGTACTTTAATTTTTAGTCTTGCAGGAGAGTGCAGTTTTGAGTATAATACAATGAAAGGAAAGGTGCTTCTGCTTGGTTATCATGGAAAGCTGAGTCCAAATGTTTGGTTTTAGCTTTCTTGCATGGTCTTGACACAGTTTGTCATTCAGTCTTCTCCTTTTAATGCAGCGAAGATTTTAGCCACCTCACTGGTTTTCAGGGCCTATTTTTTTCCAGCATGAGGCTGCACTTCTGCTTGTCTTGAGCTAATGGAGAGCATACCCACACTTTACAGAAACTTGTTTTTCTACTTATCTTTAAATACAACTTCGAGATGTTCTGGAGACACTCATTATTTGCTTTTTACCTGCAGTCTCTCCCACTGTGTCAGGTGACAAGGGTAGTTGTCATTATTTATACTTTCATTGTAATTATATAATTTTTAATTATGATTTCCTGCCTTGCGTTGTGTAATGTATGTCTGTTTCATGTTGCAGAACGTGAAGATCTGAATAGCTTGTATTTTATATTGAATTTTTTTCTCCTTATTGAATTTTTTTCACCTTTCTATCATTTATATTTTGATTTTACTCTGAGGAGGTTTGCTGTGGGCATATCTTTGATTTCCTAGGTAGCCTTCAGTAGTTAGGCTGTTCTTACGTTCTTGTCATTTTGGATACCAATATTGCCACCAGCAGTAGGGTCTACAGCTCAGGTAGATGCACTTGAGCAAGACATGGGAGTGCTGTTAATTCTAGTGGTTCATCAGAAATTTCACTTTCTCTAAGAGCAAGGCTCAGGCAAAGGACTCTGTTCTGAAGAACACATGAGCTTCAGGTTTTATTTAGACATGCCTGTCTTCATTTAAGTAGAAGTTGTATTCACTGTAGTCTCATCTGAGCTGGGTACAAAATGTACAGTTACGTTGCTTTTAAAGGAAACGAAGTTTCATTGGAATACTGAATAATTTTTCTTCCTCCTTCTGAAGATCAAACAGATTATCCTTAATGTTGCTTCTGAACATGACAACAGACAGGAAGACTGTAAACATAGTAAAAAAGACTTCAGAATTTACTTGATAGTTTAGGGTTTTTTTTTATCCTTTCTATTCATGCATGGTTCAGAACTGCAGTCACAAACTCAACTTGAGAACTCAGAATAAATCACAGCATATTCAGGGTGGAAGGGACTCTCTAGTCCAACTCTAGGGAAGTCTCTAGTCCAACGTTCTGCTTGAACTGGAGTCAGCTGTGAGACGAAACCAGGCTACCTGGCACTTCTTGCTGAGCAACCTTTTGCACTGCTGGACTGCCTCATGGTGACAAGGTTTTTCCTTATATCCACTCAGAAGTCAGATATAAGAAGTTTAGGACTTCAAAGAAGGAGGAGGAAAGAATATGTCTTTCTTACATTTCCTGTTTTCATTCTTCTCATTTCTAACTTTTTCACTCTTACTCTTCACTTTAGCCTCAATTTTAACCTCAGCTCTGCGACCTCTCCTAGTGTCACTGATTTGATGTATCTATCTCCTTTGAATGTCCTGCAAGAACTTGTCTTTAAGAGTTTGTAAAGATGATGACAAAAGTAAGCACAAAAGGAAACTAAAGGAAAGAATGTTTTACTGGTAGCATTACAATAAAAAACTTACTGCATCCTTGACACTCAAAGCCTGGTAGAGGTGGTAAGCAAAGGAATGTGCTATGGTTATTTTGCAGTTTTTCTTTTCTGTTTAAGGATAGCAAAATATGTATTAATAGTGACTTTGAAAGATTATGCTACCAGAAGCTACAATGTGATGATTTTTTTTCAGAAATGTTAAAATATTATATTCTACAGGCTGCTTCAGTAGGAAAACTATACAACATGCATACGGTTATTTTTGATTTTTTTTTTCTTCAATTTTGGTAGGTTAAAGTTTTGGTTAAAACTTAAGTTTTTCTTGTAAAATCCCAGAGCTGAACCTTGGTTTTATACCTACAGGGTATTTTATGAAATTAATAACAAAAATACTGGATTTTGTTAGAATAATAGCTGTAAAATCAGGAATAAGTCTCAGGAATCAGTCTAATGAAAGATACCAAAGTATGCAGAAGGAGATTTCAGAAGATGATTACGTGGAATTCAGTGGGTTATTCAAATATTAAAAATTAAATATCTACCTTGCAGAACTTGAAAAAAGTGACTATGGATTTTATGTCCAAGGTCTAATGAAATTTAAAACTGATTGTGTGGTATAATTCCTCTGGACGTAAAGTCAATAAGTTGCTATCTCAAGGGAACACTGCTGCAATCAGTGTTACTGCATGCTTTCATCTGTGATGTAGTGGAAAGCTATACAAGTTAGGTGACATGACCCAACATGGTGGTGGCTCACTGCTGTTCACATTAAGAAAAACACAGTGAGGTACTGCTACCAAAGTCTCAGACCAGTAGAGCCAGGCAGAAAACAGGTAAACTTGCACTAGTCAGATATAGTAAGAAAAAAATTACTTATTAATATAATTTCCTCATTTGGAGGCTGAGTGGATGATAGTAGCAGAGTTTATCAGTTTAGTGACAGCATATCCTATTCAAAAGAGGAATTTGAAGCAAATAAGATTCTTCAGCTATTTTGAAAATGGATAGGAAAAATGTGGTAAATATATCCATTGAAATGCTGATTTGCATTCAGAGTAGTGTTCAATTATAACATCACAGCTAAAACTGAAGCAGGTTAGTGAATCTAATGTATTCTGGGTCAGAATTCAAGTTAAAATATTTATCTACAGATTTATTGGTGGGACAATATGAAATGGTAGAGAAGCCAAGAACTAATTTGGAACTGAAAGGTAGTTTCATTACTGAAATGTGTAGATGATGCTTTAGTTAAGATGCTTGCTGATCATGTTGTCTAACTGGAAAATCTGGAGACTATCCAGAAATCTAAAAAAAAATATAACTGGAAACAAGTTCATGCAATCTCATTCACTTCCAGAAATAACTGGAATTTCTTGTAATAAGTGGTTTGATATATTTAAAAGATTTTAAAAGTCTTTCATATCAAATCGGCTCACAGATGATTTAGTACAGTTTAATACGCTGAGGAAATCATTGTATCTAGTTTTGTAAAAGGCAAATGTAGTAAGTAACCTGCGGTCCTCCTCATGGTGTAGTAAATTATGAATAGACTTGCTATATGAATATAAATTTTTCTTTTCTACTTTTTTCTTTCCTACAAATCTGTCAGTATGAAGAACAGCTGCTTTCAAGCTTTTTATCTTGAGTGAAGGTCATTTCTGGGAATGAATGTGCTTTTCTTGACCTACAGAAAGTGGATGAGAGCTCCAGGCTTTGTTTGGGGTGATAATATTTAATACAGATGAAAATCTTTCTTTCTGAGGATGTACAACTTCATTAAAATTGGAGTCACCATAAATTTTTCTTGTCATTTGTTATATGCAAATTAAACGTGCTGTGGCAGTTAAAATTTAGTTACATAAGTCATCGAACTTGGAATTGAAACTTACATTTTCTAGCTGAGGAAAAAAGAACAAGAAATTTATGCATGTAGGATGCTGTGCATGTACCTTTTTCAGAAACACAAACCCACCAATAATGGCTTGCTGGAAACCAGTTAGTGGTTGAGGAAGGATTTTTAATGAAGAATGGAATGGAAAGTTAAATTTTTCTGGTTTTCTGTGTGGAGAGAAAAATACTTAATCTCCTTCAAGGGAACATACCACATGATGGCCCAAATGTTTGTAAAAATGCTTGTTACCCTCAATTGGAAACTGTATAAATGCTACCATTTCCTAATATCTAGTTTTGATGCGTTTGGATGTCTTGCTTACTAATTAGAAGCAAAAAAACCCAACAAAATACCAACCTCCAAAACCTTCAAACTTTTCCTTGATTTTGAAGACAATTTTAAAAGTAACTTGGAAAATTTTGAAATTCACCAGTCACTTGAGCTGAGCAGCTTTGCAGTGGAGTATGAAGCAGATATCTTCAGCTTTATTGGTGCTTAGCATATGGAATACATATATTATTCCTCTTCTTGCAGTTTTCATACCAGAATTTATCCTTTAAACATCTTGGACATAACAGAGTCAAGAGACTCTAGAATAGGGAAAATTTGCCATCAGAAAGCCAAAGTGGTCAGTGAAAAACATGCATGCAGCCCTGTCCTTTTCAATGCAAGGTGTACTTGATTCAACAGTAGATCACAGAGGTAATGTCACGCTGTTTCGTTCTAGGCCAGTACTTGTATATTTAAGATGCAGAGAAACATTTGCTATTTTGTAATTCTAGTTTTGCAACAGATTGTTTTGTGTGTGCAGTGATTTCTGAGTCTCCAGTTAATATGCTTATCCTCATTGCTGTTTTGCAGAAACCTTTAATAAATTTTAAGAAGTGAAGAAAGTCCCTTTATACTTCCTTGTACTTTGGGGTTTTGAATAGGCAATGTCTGCTTTTGTTCCTTTGTTAATTGTTAATATGAATTGCACAGACTGCTCTTCCTCTTGTTGAACTCTGCTTTGCACCTCCCAGTTTTTATCTTTTGACTGTTACTGAAGGTGTGTTTGGTAGATACATTTGATAGGTGTTTGTGTGGGTCTTGATAATGGAGATGTGTAGTGCATATAATGAAGTGTGTGGTTTACAGGATACATCATAGTTGCCTCTTTTTCGGCCACTTCCTAGTGGTCCTTAATGGTGTTCTCTTGCCAGATGTCAAACTTCTGCTTTATTAAGGAAGGTGGGGGATTTTGAGACCCGAGAAGAATGATACAGTGAAATGGTTCAGGTTTCCATCTGTGTTTGATTTCTTGGTCTTTGTTATGCAGTAGAGGAACTTTGTGTTTCATGAATAAGGTAGCTATTAATTGAGGTTAAGCGAGGAATTCCCTATTTCTTTGATCCTGAGAGGATTGTTACCTCAGTAGCTACACCTTATAGTTTAGTGATAGCTACAGGGTGTGTGATGCGTTTGAAGCTGGAACTTGCTGTGAATACTCTGGTCAATTTAGCAAGGAAGAATTCAGTGATGCTTTTGAAGTTGTATTTTATGGGAGTGTGCAGAGACCGAGGGGATGGTCCCTTCCAACTCCTAATATTGTGTGTGTGTGTGTGTGTGTGGTGCAGTTGATCCTTTTAGAGGGAATGACACCTGTACTGTATTCAGCCTCTCATCTCCAAGCACCAGGGTGAAGAGATGTACATCTGCATTCGTATATTTAATGTTTATATGCCGTGAAATACAAAATATGTAATCCACCCATTTCTGTTGAAAAGTAAATGCAAGTAACTTCCAAACTTCTTTTTTTTTGCGTGTAGATTCCCTTTTCCATCTTTCACTTAGGTCTCCAGACTTGGAAGATTGGTCCTCAGACCAGTATCAATATTAAACAGAGAGACTGGCCAGTGTGCCAAAGCTGGAAATCAGGAAGCAAAATCACTTGTTTTGCCTATGATTTCCTCATGTTTATGTCTCTTACTTTAAATTAGTTGGGAAACCCCCAGGATGTTTGAGGTCTGTTCCAAAGTAATACAGCTGCATGAAAAACTGTAGCCACAGACATGATGTGTATGTAAGCTGTAGTTGCTACAGCAAAAAATCCCTGTAAACTTATTTTAAAATATAAAATGTTTTGTTTGCTACTTTTAGTAGTCTGACCTCACTCACATAGGCTGTTCTGACTGTGGACATGAGTTACACAAATAGTGACCATGCCTTTTGTTTGTGCCAGGTATAGTAATTAATAAGAAAGATTTGTTGCAGTTCTGCCAGATAAATGGGGAAAAAAAAGAAAAAGCTATTTCAAACTCATGTTTTTTACTATCTTAACTTCTCAAACACTGTATTTCTGGATAATCAAACACTTTGAGCTCTGTATAAGTGAAGAAGCAGCCACTCCTGAGGTTGATTCAGATGATTCTTTTTCTTTCCTTAACTTTTAAAGCTGTTAAAGGAATTTTATTTAGAAACATAAAACCAAACACTGTTTTGACTCCTGTGCTATGCAGATTGTGCTGTTGATTGGTGTCTTCTAGATGATAAAACTATTTCTTTGGGCTTGTCATAACTGAAGGCTTGTTGCAGTAATAAGTTTTTTACCTTTGTAGCTATTAGTTGATTGTCCCTTAAAATGAAGTAGTTAAGTATTTTGTAGTTGCCAGTTTGGACATTGCTCGAAGGTTTGTTCTGGGCTTACAGATATTTGTGATTTACTCTTGCATGTCTAGCCTAATCCCTAGGGTAAACTGCAATTTTTTACTTTGGAAAAAAACAGTTTGGGATCGCCTAGCTAACTTTGACAGTTCTATTTATAGCAGCGTAAATGGTCATAATTGGTTCAGTCATCTTGAGTTTGAAATATAGTGTAATGTGACAAACTTATTTAACACATGCTTAGAAAAGGGTATGGGGGAGGTAATTGAAGAAACACATTGTAATACTTTGGGACTGGAAAGCTGATGCAAATCCTGGATTTCGGGTGTGTGTAGGCGGGGTTTTTTTGTCGTTAGTTTTCTTTTTTTTTTTTATTACACTACAGTTACCTTCGTTGTCTGGAATACTTCATTTGCCTTGTTTTTGTAATTGCTTATTCTGAGGTGAGATGGCCAAGTCCCACCACCAATGTTGGAGTAGGACGGAGGAGCCTGGTGACTGCTGCAGATGAGAGCAGAAGGTTTGTCGTGGTGGGCTCCAGGAGTGATAGCAGAGCTTTGTCTCACTTCTGGGTTTTTGGCACCAATATGCTAAAATTCTGGTTACGTCACGGAAGATAACAAGCACATTCCTGCTCACGGGGAAGAGAATCTCAGCTACGACTTTTCTTCATGTTGAAGAATAAATGTCCATGTTTATCAGAGTATCTCTGTAATTATGTGAGTTTTCCTCTAAAAATAACAGTTGTTTTACAATCTTGGTTGGAAGAATGAGTGTATGGGGGAATCTGGTGCCTTCTTGGTCAGCTTGATCTAATCCCAGAGGGCAGGATGGGTTGTTCTGCCACTGAGGTCAGTGTGCTGATAGAGCAGGTTTCCTATCTCACTTCCTTAGTGGGATCTGTGCCCATGGCAACACCCATTGGCAGCTGTGAGACTGCAGTGCCACTCCTGCCCAGCCCTCTGCAGTGCCACTCCTCCCGGCACACTGACCTAGAATACTGCCCTAGATCTGTTGCAGAGGATTTCTTTAATTTTCCCCTTCTTGCTTGTAAGAAACTCCCTCAGGATGTTAAATTGGTTGGTAGTTGCACTGTGATAAATTGGCTGCTAATTAGTTTTTTCTAGAAAAGTTAGTACTTACCTTTAATTTTTTTTCTACTCTGCACTTGTCCTGACTTTTACTTTCTCTGACACATCAGAATTTTAATTAATCTTCGTAATTAATCTATTTTGTGTAAATACAGATGCTGTAGGATATTAAATTTTGGCTTTGTACAACTGTAAACTAGCCAGTTCAATGAGTGTCGTCAGTTGCAAGCATTTGTGGTGTCCTTCCATCACCAATTTTTTGTTTATTGCAGTGCTTTTGTTGTGATAAATCACAACGCTGGGACTTTCATGCACAGTAATTAGTATCAAGTCACTTCATACTGAAGTCCTTAGCTGTCAATTATGAAATGCTGACTGCCTTCTTTTTTTGTTTATGCCTAAATAAAATATATAAATAATGTTCTAAAATAGGAAAGGATACTGATGAGTAGTCAAAAAGGGCATTCACCTTTGAAATGGTCAATGTAATCCGGAAATCATAGCAAGCTGCTACTTGTTTAATGGCTTACATGGAGTGACTCTTCTGGTCTCAGTCCATTCTTGAAGAACAAATGACCACATCTTTAAAAAAAACAATTAACATTTACTGATATCCTTTGAAGAAAGAAGTCTGAGAAGCCAACAACCAAATGCCTTTTTTCAGCACCTCTTCTTTTAACATTTAAAGTTCTTTGTAGTTTCCTTTATGCTAGCAGTTAACCTTCTCTTTGGATAAATTACAAAATCCAGCTGTGTGAGAGCTGCTAGGCTTGTATTAGCATTTCTACATTTTCTTCCTGCCTCAGGTTTCTTACATTTCTGGTGCTTGCATTCTTTTGCTTACATTGGAGTCTTTGAAAAGCTCATTCTTATGTTTCCCTTTGTCTCACATCACATCAGCTTCAAATCATTGACATGATCCCTTTGTCATCCTCCTTAGGAGTTCCCTGGTATGGGAGTAAGCTCCCATCTTTCTCTCTCCTGCAGAACCATTCTGTGACTTTTCTTCTGTCTTGTTTCTTCTGCTTCCTTCTCCCACCTGGGAGAGATTTGTAAGAATCTGCGTTAATAATTGACAAAAATGATTCTGTCTTGGAGTTGTTTCCCTTTTCAACAAATTTGGTTGGGTTTCCACAGATAGAAGTCATTAAAGTTTAATGATCCTTGATTCCTATTCCCCACTCAAAGGCCATTTGGTTCACACATGTCAACAACCTGTTAGCAAGAGAGAAAGCACTTGTGATTTAACCTGGGCAGGGATAGACAGACACTCTAAACTCTTGCACTTGATTTACTGAATATTTAAAGCCTCATTAAACAGCATTAGGAAGTTCTGTTCTGGCACCTTAAGGAAGGTCTGGGTTTGGAAGATTCCCTTACATACAGCTACCTTGATTACACAGCAGACATCTGAAAATATGACTGTATATTAACAGTAAAGGTGAATGTAGTACCGTGGCTCTTAAAATGAAGAGAACAAAATATAAATTTTAAGACGCACCTTAAGTTTTAAGTTTTAAGTTTTAAGTTTCACCTAGTCACTGCATTATGTCTGGTATAATTTTACCTACTGTAACCATTTTTGTTTTTCCTTTTTGTATCACAGCCCTGCAACAGTACTTAAGTCTGAAAATGCTGTTTTTAAAAAGAGTGTAAAGAAATAAAAGAAACAATATCCATTTTAGTTACAGAAAAAAATAAAAGCTGCTTGTCAGGAGTTAGCTAGAGTATTTCCTGGGAATAATAATCTAGAATAACATTAACGTGCTATGTTGAGTGCAGGGTTGGTGCAGTAGTATCTTGCTTTCAAATGATGATATCATTAGTGCAATGCTCTATCTCAAAGTGAAATCTAAAACCTTGAGCTGGAAACAAAAACTCTAGGTGCAGTAACTGTCTATCAGAATATACCTTTCAGATTTAAGAATGTGATTTGGGAGCCACTTAGAAGTTTTACTTATAATGAAGAATTTTATCCTCAAATGTTGGCCCTCCCTCAGACAAAATAAAACTGTTTTGAAGTTTTAATATCCTAAATGTCCAAATTAACTAACTAAATTTGGGGAAGAGATAATTTTAGCTTAATTATTTAACTTACTAATTGTTTAGTGTTAAACATATTAAGTAATTAAAGTTATTATTACAGCTTGTAATGTGAAGAAGCCAGACACTTTACAGACTTTTTCATTCTTGGGTAATTTTTAATTCATTTTACCAATGAACACAATTTTCAGGATGTGCTGAACATTAAAATAAGAAAAATGCAGTTACATGAATTTTACTCACAAATGTTGCTTACAAAGAGGTAACTTATTTCTGTGCAAAAGTTAGATTAAGTTCTCTGTTAAGCTTGAGTTTGAAGAGCATTGGGTTTTTTTCCCATTTATAAATACATGTATATTTTGAACTAGGATTTCTATATAATGTATTCAGTCTCTTTAATACCTTCTAATCATAGCATTTAAGATCATACTAAGCAGCTATATTATCACTACTTAAGACAAAATAAATACTGAAAGAAGCCTAGATCAATTAGAAGTGGTCTAAAAGTGCATGGTATGTCATTAAATACTTATTTTTGGAAGTGTGCATATGAATATTCCTGTTTCCAGAGACAATGAATCCTTTTATAGTTGAGGCTTGGTCAAAATCAGAGAGGGGGTGGGGAAGGAAGTATCAACTTTGCAAGGAAGGTGATTTACATACTATTACCCTTTAGTCTTTGCTTTCTGTCAAATTTTGTTAAGCTTTCTGTGACCTACTTTAGAGTCTTATGACGAGATTAGGAATTCCAGTGGATGCTATGTTGCAGGCTATGGTAGTTTTAGCACTTATGTTTACATTGCCCCTTTTGTTTTACTGGGAATAATGCACAGTTTCTCATTAATTAAGTCCTTGATTAATTTTCCTCTGCTGAGTCTTGTTTTTCCTTTGTTTGTTGGGACTGGGTTTTGTTTGTGGGTTGTTGGGTTGTTTGTTTTGTTTATTTGTTTCTTATTTAAGAGAACACTGCCTTATTTTCATGGGTTTAAATTTCAACGCTGTATCGGGCAAAATACTGCAGCTGCAGGTTCACACTGGCCATTCCAGCAGTCAGTTTTACGTTATGAATTCCAGGGCAACATTTGGGAATATTTGACTTGTGACAAAGTTTTGTAAGTCTTTGCCAGAGCATTCTTTTTGTCAGCACAGCTATGACAGTGTCTGGTAGTCTTTGCTTTTCCCATCTTATTTGTCCTGAAAATATGAAAACAGCAAAACCTACATATCTGAAGCAGAGCCATTCTAACATCTGGGTATTCGTGGCTGTGTGTCAGAACGTAGCATCTTGCAGAGATACCAAAGTGACTCCAGAAAAAGCCTCTCTTGGATACCAAAATTAAGATCAGTTACCTTTGTGTGGTGAGTAGGCATGAGTTAATTAGTCTGCTGAGAAACAGGTATAATATAGTATTTATGGGTATAGTGTAGTATATCTTATGGTTGAACTCTGTGATCTTAAGGGTCCTTTCTAACCTAAATAATTCTATGATAGTTGTAGTGGCTGTTCTGCCACTTGGGCTGCTACTTCAAGCTATGTCTAATTCTGCATGGGTCCTGTTTTGTAATTTATGAATAAGCCATAGTTTTGAAAATAATGAATTATTGGTTCCTGTGCATTTATAATTTTATGGTTGGGAACAAAAAAAGGAATGAAGTATGAAGTTCTAAACTGCAAAGAATATTCTTCCAAAGATGGAAAGAGATTTCTTTTTTAATACAAGACAGAACTGGAAAGCGTCTTTTTCAGTGGTACTATCCTAAATTCAGGAGGCATGAGATGAAATACATCTTAATTGCCCCAGTTTTTGCTCTACTATGGTTTGGTTAGCTCTTATGTTCCTAAAAACAGAGACTTTTCCTTTCTCTCCATAATTCTGGAATAAATTAAATATACTTTAAGAATTATTGAAGGGAAAATAAACCCTACCCTAAAACATAAAAGCCAGAACACCATTGTCCTGTCACCTAATTCTGCTTCTGAGTCCTAGCCGTACAAGTTTTAAGTAGGGCCACTATTGATGAAACCAGGTCAACCCTGAATATTTTATGTAAATCCTTAGTCCTGATGGAGTACATTCATAGCTCAAAAGCCTACCTGGGCAAAGCAAGTTGCAAGGTTGAATCATTAAGATGATATTTTAGTCTTGATTCGGCATGTGCTTGCCCTACATTACAATAATTCTATTAATCAGTTTAGTATTTATAATGAAGACCAATCTCCATGCTTTGCCATCATGTCCTTTTTGTGTGTCCTGGGTACTACTGTGCTGCATTTACAAAGGCACAAATTAAAGATCTCTTCATTTTAACTTTTAATTCTAACTCATCCATCACTGTTTGATCACTCATTGTACTGCTTGTTGCTTGCTATGTGCCAGTGTTGTAGTTGTTTCAGTCCTTACAAAGAAAAAGGGGAAGGAATTGAAACATTAAAAAGAAATTATAGGGCAAACTAAGCCAGCTGAAATTTAGAGGCTGCACATTCCACAAGATGTACTTGAACAAGAATATTCTAGTTTGGCTCACTTGACATCTCCAATTCTTTTGGCGACTTAAAGCATAAAATAATCTAACTTCCGTATGTTTTAGAAAACAAGTATGAAAAGTCGTAACATTTTACTTCACTGATTTTGCTCATATATAATTTCCTTCCCGTGACACTTCAGTGGTTCACATGCAAGCCTTCAAGGATTAGGTGGGATTATGTTGGTCACATAATGGTATCTCTTTCTGGCACAAGAAGTAACCAAATGACCAATGAGTGTAATTATCATATCCATTAACATCGCTGCAGATTGGAAGTAATGAATTTCAGCGTGAGCCCAGAAGTGATTGTTGGCTGACCTTTCAGATAATCCTAGTGGAGTGGAAAAGGGATTTTGTTTAATTGCAATGGTAATTTTAGAGTTAATAAGCTGCTATTTTTTGTGAGTTGAATATACTATATTTAATTTGTTTAAGAAGGTTAGAAGCAGTGTTGCAAGTCTTGGTATGCCTCTTACTTTCCCCTTTCCTCATCTTTAACTGTGTATTGGGTTACAAACAATTTCCTACTCCATAAAATGTCATTTTTCTTTGATATGGTCTCTTCATTTTGTTGCTAGGGAGAATAACCCGTCACAGGCCAGGTGTGTTATCGATTATTTACACACCTGTAATAGTTTTAATTAGGGAGTAATATGGATCAAAACCTGCAGCTGAATCAAATCCAAAGTGGTGTTTATTCATATGTGATGCTCTCAATGATTATATATTTGAGTAGATATTTCAACTACTTAAATTCAGATGTCTCAGGCACATTATTTTTTGAGAGAGGCGAAAATAATAATACAGAAGTATTAAATCATGCAGTTGTTTTAAAGATAAGATAAGCCTAGATAAGCCTAAGGAAAGTTGTTGTTTTAAAGTATTTCTGTGGTTAGCCATCTTCAGATTCAGCATTTGGCTTGGCTCTCAGCAGCTAAATCTTTTAAGTGGCTTTAAAAACCTTTTTTTAAAAAAGAAGAAATCTCCATATAGTAAACATGCCACATGATGTTCCTCTTATCAGTCCTAAGGGCTTGTTTTGCTCAGTTTTAAAAACATCCTTGCAGTCTACTAATTGTCTAATTTACTGACTTTCAAGCTTAAAGCTACTTAATCTGAAGTTATTTTCAGCAACTGCTTGGTGGTGGAGTGTAGGGACTGAACCACTGTCAAGCTGGATCAAGCCACAGATGTCTCTTACCTGTCCATTAATCTCCTATTGGGAAAATGTGTAAGAAATAAGGAAGCATAGATTTAACCATAGTTGTTAGAGACTTCCAAAGCCAAAGGGTGCATTAGGACCATTGTACTTAAGTCCTACTATGTCTGTAACTACTTTTTAAAACTCCTGGTTTTGACTTTCACAGTGTTCTGTGACAATGATGTTCCATAACTTGATTGTGCCTTTGTGAAAATACTATTTTATACATTGCAAACCTGCGTCCAGACCATTCAATCCCTGAAGTTCTTATGCTTTGAGGTGATAATAATTCCATGTTAACATTCCCATACTGTTTGTGATTTGCATACCTCTGTAGTATCTTGTCAGTCAGATGTCTTTTCCAAGCACAGGTCTTCACTGCAGTGGAAGATGATGCATGTCTCTCGTAAGTCTTCCTGTCTTTCTCTAACCAGAACCTGTTCTGGTGCTTCTTGTTCTATTTATTCCTGAAATCTGGAAGATAATTTTGTGGAAGTGGGGTCTTCACCTTAGATTTAGGTAGTGTTAAAACCTTGGAGTACTGCACCAATTGATTTTATATACACTTGGAAGCTTTGAACATACAATGCATTGGTTTTCAAATGCCACTTACCACAATCTGACTCTGATTAAACAGAATTTTGCTTATGCCTTAACCATAGGTTTTTTTAATTGACTTGTTTATTGTCATGGTGGCAGCTACAGATGTTGTCTTGAAGCACTGACCTTTGAGATAGAGTGTAGGATCCGATATGGCTTCTTGATGGAGAGAAAAACTCTGACTTATCTGCTTAGTGTGTCTTGCTCCTGCTTCTGTGGGCAATGTTACTGCCAAACTCTGAAAGAAATCTTTGATTATTTTTATCAACATTTATTTAAGGAATAAATGGCTTTCTGACACGATAGCGTTCATAGCAGAGAGGAAAAATCTCATAAAGAATTCCCAGGGTAATTCGCAACAATGTCTTTACCCTTTCTGTGGACAGTGCATTTTTGTGTGTTAACTGCAGGACACTGACAAGATATTTTATGGTATAGTCACATATGTGATTATTGCTTCAGTTTTTATAATCAACAGTGGTAAAATCTGGGTGATTTATTCCTGCCAATTAATTTCTGAATTAATGTACCCTTTCTAAGAGTGTTCAAACAAAAAGCAAAAAGCTCAATGAATTAGGAACCCATTTCCAAAGGCAGATGTTAAAAAAAAAAAAAGTTGTGCAGTGGAAAAAGCCTGTTCACACTCCATTACCCGACCAAAGAATTCATTTAACCACATGCATAACAACCAAGGTTACGATCACTGTGGTTCATCACATAGTAAATGTTCCTTTGCATAAAATTGTACTTATTTCTAGAATCTCTTTTTGCGAGGGGTCTTTTGCTTGAGTTTCATGTTTTTATTTCAGAAGGGCTTTTCAACCATAGGAGGAAAATACAACTTTGTCTTCTCCTTACCTCAGATGCTAGATCATACTCTGTCTGGATCCCCTGGAGGCTATTAATTGTAAGGGAAAAAAACCCAGCCCAGTATTTAACAACCCAGCATTTAAGAAAATGAATTATTTTAAATTAGTGTAATAAGTACATCAGCTATGTATGATGTGACGTGATGGCCCTCTTGACGAATTATGGTGCTGTGGCCAAGATGCGCCCTGGAGCTGCTGTTTGTTTGCTGTCCCTCCCTGGGAGTGATCCCTTCCAGGGCAGCAGCCTCCTAGGAAGAGGCTCTGCTCTTCTTCATTACTGGTCTTGCCTTGACTTTCATTTTCCTGCATTCCTTGCTACATCCATGCCCCTTTCAAGTGAAGTTTGCCAGCTTTTTCCCTTTAAGTCTGTGAGTTTCATACCTTGGGTCAGTGCAAAACAAGTATGTAATGTGGCTTAATGGGGATGGACAGTGCCCACATGGACAAACTGCAAATCTGCATGATTTGAGTTAGATTATTTCAGCTTTGTTTCTAACCTTATGGCAGACACTGGGCTGACAGGAGTCTTTTTACCTGTCTCTGCTCATTTTTCTTATTTATGAAATAAAGTTTTTACATCTTGGGGGGGGGGTTTTGAGAGTTTCTGGGAAAAAGTGCTCTAAGTTCCTTCATCTGGAGAAGGATGGGCAAACTCATTAATACTAAAAGAAAAGTACCATCTGTGTCTGGTTTGTTTGTGATTGCCCACAAGTCACAGCCTTGACTAGTCTGACTCAGGAAGTATTTCGTGGTGTTGGTTGGTAACGTGTGCCTCCCAGTACTAATTTCTTAGAAATACATCTTTGTTTCCCATTCTTTGCTGGACTTGTGGCATCCCAAATGTATTCCTAGGTGTCTGTGCCAAATTTCGAGGAAGGGGTAAGGAGAAAACTGTTACAATGGGAGTTATTTTTAGTGATTCCCCCAATGTGTTAAAAACCAAAATAATCATCTCATCTCTTGAAGTACTTGTACATAATAAGATAAATACTGAGATGTAGCAATGAATCGTAATATAAACATCTAAAGAGGACCGTTTGCTCATACACTTCCTTCACCCATCACATCAGACAGAACACTCGCCCCCTCATCAGCAATCTTCATTATCCTAATTAGTTGCATTGATACATTTTTCTCATGCTCTTGTGTGCTTTTATAAACAGCTGCCAACTGAGCCTAAACTCTCTTTCACCCTTGATTTTGAAGTAACAGCCAAGCATAAGCAGAATGTGAAGGTTCTGATTTTTCAAGAGGATCCTGCAGTTGTGCTTCTGAAAGTGCATGGTAACACCAGAGGTTTTGTTAAAAGTATACATCCAGCTAATTTTGGATTGGGTTTTTTCAGAGCTTTGATTAGGAAAAAAGTGTATGTGCTTGTTACATTTCTGTTTGGTCATACATTTTAAGATACTTGTGGGATTACATTAAATATCCCTGCAGTTTTAACTTTATGGAGATTACGGATTACTGATGAAACTCTGCACGGCTAAGTACACTGAATTCTGCTGGCTCAACTATTGAAACCAGGCTGAAAAGAGCAGTGGTTATTTCCAACCATTAAACTTAACAAACCAGCTTAAAACCAGAGTGGGATGTTTAAACTTGCCTTCAGCAGTCTCTGAGGATTTTCTCAGGAGAAAGTTTTGCTTCACCAGTCCTGATAGCTGTATTCCAGTATATTTGAAATGCCTCTCAATTACACTAGATCAAGGAAGTTCTGCCTCATTTAAGATAAAAAACATATGCCAGGGTACTTGTAAGTGATTTGTAATCACTGTCTTCCTTAGCTGCACTTCATTCCACACCTTGCCAAGCTGTCCTGTCTTTCAAGAGATTTCCTGATACTGAGTTTGTATCTATGGAGAATTGGCTGACCTGTAGGGCAGGCTACAGAAGCTCACGATTAGTTTATTTTACATGTTAGCTAACTTGCACAGCTTCTTTATTGCATAAGTTGGTAGGGTTTTTGTTTCGCTACTGAAGAAATGACTACTCATGATTAAAACAATATTCCAATGCTTTTTGATGTGCAGCAAAAAATTGACATTTAATAAATATGTATCATAAGTAGCAATGTGTTTAATGCTTATAGCTTACAAAAGTGGAAAAATTTCTTGAGTTATAAAATGCTAGAGGGAACATTGCAGGTACATTCAAGTCAAAGCAAAAAGAACTTAGTGGTAAAATGAAAATACTTAAAATAAATTAATAATGAAATGATTATAATATACTGATGGCAGGTCAAGGACAGAGTTAAACCCTGCTCTTCCAAAGGAAATGGAAGAAAACTGGACAGTGTTTCATCTATAAGGTCATTTGATGGACCTTTGTGTTAGAAAAATTGTACTGTGGAAGATGGGTGCTCCGTCTCTCTTGTATTAATGAAGAAAACTTACGCTCTGCTTTTCTTGGCTTCCTTGAATGCTATTTATTACTTGAATGGGAGTAAACAGTGAAATTTAAGGGGAAACCAGTCTCATTTGCCAAACACATGGAGTTTCTCAGCTTTTGTACTGTTGTCAACTGTGTTCCCCTTGGGTGGCTCTGATGGTGAAGAGTAATGCTGCAGTGTGCACAGCAGGCTTGTATTCTTTACAGTTCACAGGACTACAGCTCTTCTGCTACTTGCAGTTTGTTAAAGGCTGTAAAATTACACTTCCCGAGTTTGGAGTTCGGAGTAGCATGTTGTGTTATAGTGCCTTTGGGGAGGAAAGAAGAGAATGGGGAAATGTGTGGTCGTTAGACTTTGGACCATACCTGGTCATCAGGAAGTTGTAAGGACGTACTCATCTATTCAAGACCTACTTGAAAATAATCATCTTCGTATTACTCTTTTAAGAAGTTAAGTGCTTTCTGGGAGATATCTTCTTTGTCTATAATTATATGAAGCCTGTAGTTTTGCTGTTCAATTTCTGTTGGCTGTGCAGGGATATGACAGGCAGCTGACGAACCTTCCAGCATACGCAAAACTATCACTATGGATCTGGATTTGAAATCATATATTGGGTTGGCCAAATAGTAATTGTGTTTTTTTTAATAGATGGACATACATGTCTTGAAATGTAATTAACTTCATTTCAAACTGCAGATTCTTTATGTAACTTGACAGCTGACAGTTCAAGCTTTTTTTTTTTTTTTTTGAAAAAGAAAGTGCATGGTTTTGTTAACTATTTTTTATTTGGTGTCCATTTCAAAATAGAAAATAAAAAGGAACATTTTCATCATATTTTGCTGTACTCTGAAAAAGAAAAAGCCCTGTGCAAGGTCATAAAAAAGTACGTGATGTGTGTGATGAAGCTGCCTTAAAGCTATGGCAGTGTCAGAATTGGTTTGCTAAATTTTGATCTGGAAATTTTGATGTTAAAGGTGTACAACGCTCAGGAAGGCAAATTGAAGTTGGTAACAACAAAATAAAGGCATTGATTGAATCCAGTTGGCATTTAACGACACAAGAGATTGCTGATAATGTTAACATACTGAAATTGAGCACTGAAAACCATTTAAAACAATTTGGATACATTAGGAAGCTCAATATTTGGGTACAACATGAAGCTCAAAGAAATTTTTCTAAGTGTGTTGACATCTGCAATTCTCTTTTGAAACATGAGGAAAATGATCCATTTTTGAAACATGTGATAACGGACGATGACAAATAGATCATCTACAACAATGACAAACAAAAAAGATCATGGAACAAGTGAGATGTACCAGCTCAAAGCACTTCACAAGCAGATATTCACCAGAGGAAGGTTCTGCTGTCAGTCTGTTAGGATGTCAAAGCTATTGAGTATTTTGCATTGCTTCCAAGGAACCAAACCATTAATTCAGATGTGCAGTCGTCAACTGGATCAATTAAATGATGCCATCAAACAGAAGCATCCAGAATTGGTGAATCACAAAGGTGTTGTGTTTCTCCATGGTAATGCTAGACCACATGCAAGTTTGGTCAATTGTCAAAAATTGTTGCAGATTGGATGGGAGGTGTTACCACATCCACCATATTTGCCAGGTCTGGCACCATGAGACTACCATTTGTTTCATTCTTTACAAAACACCTTGAATGGTAAAGCCTTCAGTGCTGATTGGGATCAGCTGAAAAGATAAGAACTTTTTTGAGAACAGAATCGTGAAGTTTCCTGAAAGATGAGAAAGGGTAATTGAACAAAATGGACACTATATTGTTTAATACAGTTTTTTTTTCCTGTGAAAAATTTGCCTTTCATTTACCCAGAAAAAAACCACAATGACTTTTTGGCCTACCCAATAGAACTTTGTGTCTCTTAAATTCAACTTTTTGAAGGCTTTGGTGAGCACCACCTCAAGTTTTAATGAGGTCCAAAATGCATTGAACAGTTGTCTTGAGATCTGGTATCTGCGATCATGGGGCTTTGTTGACTTTGAGGGACATCAGATGATGCACTTATGCTGTATAATCATTAACCTCCCTTCTTTACCAGTGCCTGGCACCTAGAGGAAGTGACCAAAAACCCCTGGTTGTTTATTTGAATTTAATCAGAAACTTTGGTTCCCCAAAGGGTCTGAATAAAAGCCGAAGATGTTTTCAAGTTAAAGTTACATAGCAATAACTCTTTTCCTTGATCAGGCTGTTAAAATTTAAGGCAATTACTAAATAAAGTTTGAAAATGCTTAGAACTTTGGAAATACTTAGTCTTAATAAAAGTCATAGTGAATAACAGTTATTTTTAACTGAAGAAGGTTGTTCTCATAGATAATGTCATCTTAACGTAATCTACTTTTTTTCCCACTTACTCCTTTCTACTACCTGGATTCTTAAGCTGTTGCTGTTTCCAAGTAATGAAGGAAAATGACACTTAATCCACACTTTCTGTTCAAGATGGCAGTCTTAGTGCATCAATACTGCTTCTGTAACTCTATGTTAGAGAATTGTAAGTGAGACCAGCTGATTGAACTGCATGTAGACTGGTTCCTTGATTATGTTTAGATTGAATGCATGAAATCTGTACCCGATTATACTGAGTCCACCTTGCCTTCTACCGGGCTGCCTCTGACAGGTTTTACATTAACAATCTTTCTCTGTAGAGGTGACTCCTGAGCAAATTCACGGGGAGGAGCTGCATCATCTGTTCTTAGGCTCTAAAGTATAGCAGATTATCCAGACTTTTAAAGACCTGTTTGTTTTATTTTCTTTTTACTTTTAAATACCTATTTCCAGTACTAATGCAAATCAAGAAATTGCTTTTAGCATGGACAAGATGTAGACATAACAAGATGCAGAAGTTCAAGAAATATAAAGGATTTAACTAGATATTTGGTAGAAGTAGCAAAACAGTTAGTGAAATCTCATGCTTGCAAGGATGGGGTGGTATGTGCTAAATTGTTCCCGTTTTGGTATTCTAGAGTGGTGGCCATTCCCAACAGCAAAGTGTCCCAGGAAGCCATCACTTGTTAATTCAGTGCTCTTTCCTAAGATATAGTTCTTAATAGCTAGGGTACCCAAAGGAAAGAGTTTGCAGGTGTTGAGGGAACCAATCAAGCTATTGTCAAAGCTAAGGGCTCTGCCTGTAGCTGAGGTGCAGGATGAGGAGAGCTCGACAAATGTTCAGACAGTCACACTAAACTGATTATCTATGTTAGAATAGTCCTATGTTTTTTGGAAGTATTTTAATCTGGGATTTGAAAGTGATTACCTTGCTGAATTCAAATGTTGAGCCCAGCACAGAAGGGAATATGTTCTGCTGCAGCTCTGTGTCCTTTGTGTATTTCAGACTTGGCATTTGCCTTATCTGTATAGGTAACTGCTGCTACTAGCAATAGGAATTCCAGATGGCTTTGTTTTGCTTTTCAGACAAATTAAGAGTAGTTGCATTTAAGTATTCTCATTTATATTGTATTTTCAAAGCTTGGACGTTGATACAAACTTTTTGGATGATTTTTGAAGTGCCTTGAGGTGTTTTCCTGAATAGCTGGTCAATAAATAAAATGCTCTTATTAGGAAAATTTCGTACAAGCAGCTGTATATTATGAAAGGTTGCTGCATGTGAGCAACACTTGAGATGTTCAAAAGCCATGCGTGGCTCATGACTGCAATCATCTGAGCTATATGTTTGATCCATTTAATTGTGGTGTACATGTACATACATACATGCACAGGCAAGAAAACTCACATTCTTTCATTTCAGTATAAATTTGAAAGTGTTTATCTTCAGTAATTGGCAAGAGATTTAAGGACCACGTCTGTTATTGAAACTAACTTTCATATATATATATATATATATATAGTGTTTATTGAAAGGAGATTAGATCGATTTCTCCCCTCTCTGCTTTTCTGTCACTGTCTTCATTAGCTTATTTTTGGTCTGCAGCAAGCCTCCTAGGGTATCTATAGGCAGCACAGTGCATTACTGAACAGATGCCTAAATGAACCCAAGTATTAGAAGCATAAGCGTGTAGCTGTGCTGTTGTGCCACTCCATCCAGATCAATTCATTTGTAGGCAAAGCTTGATGCACGTGATGGCCTTTTACAGTAAGCTTTGGCCATTCTGCATTAACAAAGCTGTATGCCTCTGTGTGTTTATGCTTGTAAAAATTCTGCCTATTTAGAAATCTGTAAAGGTTCTTCATCTTCTTTTACAGAGAAACAACTTCATCTTGGAAAAAGAACAGCTAAGGTGCAGAGTGAGTGACAAGAGATTGCTTATTCGAGCTTTTCCACAATAACAAGGGTCATGAAATGAAATTTTTAAGTGGCTCACTTACTGCTGTTATGAGATTATGATGCATGTAAAGCCTGGTTAGGCAAATTCATAGAGGAAAGACCTGTTACTGGTTGTTAAACACAGAAATACAATGTCTGGCTTGGGAGATCCCTGTGCCACAGAATGCTGAGAGCTGTACCACTGGATGTTTGCAGTGTTTGCCAGTGGTCAGTAGCATCAGAAATGTGTTTGCAAGCAGTATCCTGGGTAGAGTCGTTGATCTGATTATTATTATTTTTAATGGCTTTCCTGATGATGTGCTCTCTTTAATTTTGGATTTTCTGCAGCTGCTTACAGTGCCAGATGTCTGTTGTATTTGCTATCCATAAGTACCTATCAAAGGATAGTTTTTGAAATTTCTGCAATAAAGACTACTGAATCAGAGCCTCCCTCAAAGGTAATATGTATACATCATTACTCAGCAGCTAAAAAGCTGCATCAAAACAAGCTCAATTTTCCATCATAAAGATAATATGCAACAGTGAATTATTATTTTAACTAAACTGAAAGTTCTCTTTTTAACTTTCCACAATTTTGAAGAAGGAAGAAGCTCCCCAATTTCATTTATTACAGCTTTTCTGATTTTTTTTTCAACTAGCAAGAGCAATCACTTGAGATGGTTATACCTAAAACTATCAATCTGGTGAAGGGATGGCTCTTTTAAGTCCAGAATAAAAACTTTAAAAATTGCTTTTGCCACTGAAAGGACCTGATTTCAATTATAGCAGATAATATCTGGAATCAATAGTAGCTTCTGGTCATCTGTTAGGAGGAAAGGAACAACAATGTCTGCCTCATTAGTTCTTATGTGCAGACATCCAGTTATTTCAGGCATAAAAATTTTAAGAATATAGCCGTGAGCAGAACTTTGAAGTGGGCCTCCCACCCCTGTTACCAGCTAATCGATTCCTTTTCTATCAGAGCATCTTGTTCCCTGTCAAAACCAGTCCCTCTGACGCAGCGTTCCCACCCTCCAAATCTGCTGTTTTCCAGTGTGTTTCTACCACATTTCTGTGTGGTTCATATGCTGTCTCTGATAGTTGGGGCATCATGACTAAGGGCATTGAACCAGAGTCTGTTTTTCACTCCTGCATTTAGCATGCACAATATGGCCAAGTAATTATTAAAGCAATTTAAACTTTTCTAACTCCCATTCTTTCCCCACCGTCTTTCTTCAGTTGAAGGACTGTTTTTTATTATGCAAAACCCAAGTCTGCTATTATAGTACAAATGCTCATTTTTGGGGTGTTAGTAGTTGCTGTAGGTGTTGGTTCTACTGCTACTGTTTCCTTTATACGTGGGGTCGTATGTCCTGCTGCTCAGCCAGCAGCTGGAGTGTACTGTGTGTCTCCTTTCATAGTGTTGTACTTAATTTCAACTTGTGACAGAGGAGCATCTTGAGCACCATGTCACATCGCACCCTTTGTTGAGGAGACATTTTCATCTTAAAAAAAAAAAAGCCAAGTCAGCCATGAAAGCTGATGTACTCACGGTGAGTCTCAAATGCATCTTTATAATGGTAACTCACATGTGAGATTGAATGCATCAGTTCCAAGTAGAAAAAGTATCTGGTTGCACTTTTTAGAGAAGCAGTGCTATCCATGCTCTAGATGAACAGAAGGTGAGTTCCTGCAGAAAAAACCCCACTTAATTTAGGCTTTAGTTAAGACCTTGGGCTTGGATAGATCTTTCTATAGGCCCTGCATTTGCATATGTAAAACTAACAGGGAGCACAGAGAGGCAGTGATTTGAGTGAGAGCAGAAAGATGAAGTTTCTTTTGAGAAGCTCCCTCAGATTATTCCTTGTCTTTCAACTTTTTCCTAATTGCAGTGGTGATCTGATGTGAAGTTAAGGGTTGGAAACAGGTCCTTTTCGTGAAAAAATTTATGAAGCACATAGACAGGATGTCTTGTAAGGTCTTACGTCACATTCTTGATTGAACTTATTCTGTTCTGTTAAAAGGCAGAAAAAATATTAGGAAAACATTAGCATTTTTTATTAATTTTAGCAGTTAACCACAGACAAGTAGCTTAACTGATTATCTCATACAGATTCTTCTCTTTCTGATGATCTCTCCATAGTTCTCAGGGAAATGGGTTGTTTCATAGCTTGGTATTCACTGCACCTGTGATGAAATTATAAACTGGGCATTAAACCCAAAGCTGCTTTAATATTGCATGTCTCTGACTACAGAGACATATTCTTACTATGTGATTTCACCTTCTGTATGGATTAGGTTTTTGTGTCCAGTGTTGTTATCTTACTTTCTTACCCTCCATGTACCCTTTGGCAGCAAGAGAATATTTAATATTGCCAGACAGGTGCTGTATTTGAATTCAGTTTCTAAACCACTTCTGAGAATATATCCTCTTACAAACTTTTATTGTGGATTTCCACATTTCTTCTGTGGCTGAAATGTGATTGAAGAGCGCATTAATCACTATGCCTGTGCTTTAAACACAAACCGAACATATATATGACCTTCAGGTACTACAATGAGGAAAAAATGTATTTAGATGTGAGTGCTTTTGATACTTCGCTTCCTGGGGACATGCATATGGAAAGCACATCTGCAAAGACTGTAAATACTGGTAGGTGAGCTATGTTCAGAGTAGATTTCTCTTCTCCTGTCCGTCCTTATTTTCTAAGGTGTCTGTTATCCAGTTCCAGGTGATAACCACACCAGCTACTGTCATTACTAGAATGAAAATCGCGCATATTCAATGCACATGGCTTGGTGAATGCTGTGTATATAAAAAGTTCTGTTCTATGAGTATGATAAATGTGTACCAGTCTTGAGAGCACCATAAGCCATAGTTATTGCACAGTAATTAATTATATACTTACTACTACTAGGAGAAAGAATTAAGGAGTGTCTGCAAAGTGCTTCAGAATAATGTGATCATTGGAGGAAAGGGCAAGATATTCAGTATATCGAATTTGCATCATGGCTTGGTTAAGAATCCTGTGTCCTTGCTTGCTGAACCCTGGGCTCTTCTCTCATGGAGCTGTAACTACCCGCTTCCACGACGACGTTGTTATCTTCCCTGTAGCCTACTCACGTGTGTACACCGCAGATAAACTATAAGGACATGAACGAGACCTTCTGTCTCGGTCCCAGTTCTGTAACATGACTTGATTAGCAGGAAATGAGATGAATAAACACTTGAGTAGTAAGTTCATCTGTGGATTCCTGTGCTTTGCAGTCAGATTTCTGCTGCTCTGCAGTGCACTTCCTTTTCTTTTGAGCGGCATTGCTGAAGACCATGGGCTGCCTGCTCTCAGCCTGACCTCACTGCAAGACCTCTGCAAGAATCCAGCGAGTTTTGCAAGTTGATCAGGTGAATGTGCTGGCTCAGGGGTACAGGTGATGCCCTCGTTTCATTCTTTCTTATTCTGGTACTCTGCAGGCCATCCTTCTAGGAGATATTTCAAGGTATAATTTTGTTTTTCTTCTTATATGTGGTCTAAAATGAATTCTAGCTATTTTCTGCACTGTGTCAGATTTCAATCTTTTTTTGTCCTCAAAGGATTTTTTTGAAACTTCTCTTAAAAAAAAAAGAAAAGAAAAAAATATCTTCAACAGCTCTAGTAACTAATAAAAACTGAATGTCACAGCAAAGTCAGATCATAACAATGTGACAGGATATATTGGCTTTTAAGGAGAAAATTACTGTCATTCTCTTTATCACATGGTGTTTAAAAATATGACATCTCACAAGTGTAATAACACACAAGGGTTTGGTTTGGTTTTGCATGCAAGTTCTGTTAATTCTTTAATTTTTTTCTTCAGTGTCTGTCTGTGTGTGCTATTTTGGCAGGCTCCAAAATTCACATTTTTTTCTTGCAAGCTAGAAAGGTGACCAGAATGATATCTGTCATTCCAGTGCTACAGAGGAATTGAGATATCACAGAATCACAGAACGTTAGGGATTGGAAGGGACCTCAAAAGATCATCTAGTCCAATCCCCCAATATATGTATATATATGTATATATATGTATTGATATGCGGGGTAGGAGGTTTGTTTTTAATATCTTCATAGTTTATAAGCTGTTTTCATTTTTACATCTTTTTGTAAGAATTAATTGAATATTTGAATTAAGTGAATATTTTTCAACTCTCAGACAAACTTTTTTCAATGTAAAAAAGCTGTTCTGCAGCTGACCCTCTTTAAGAATGGTGTACTTGATCATGATAGGGAAACTAAAGTAACTCTTTTTATTTCAGTGAACCTATCTCAGATTATTTTATTTCTGTGCAAATACCTTGGAGAGTAAGAGGAGCACCAAACTGAATAGAGATTGATTCAATACACATGCCTTGTGAGAGGGTGGGGAAAAAGGCTCAATGCTCCAAATACTGATCCCTTGTTATATCAAACTCTCAGGAACTGACTGGGATAAATAAATACTGTGGGTTACGCACAGTGATGATTTAGAGATTATTGAAGTGATGATTGAATTCAGTGAGTTTTGAAGCCTTCAGATTCTGAAGAAAGGTTTGGCAAAAAACTACTTCTGATACATTTTTGTACATGCCATCCTATAGTATAAACCCATATACCATTGGTATACTCGTAAAATCTGGAACTTTCTGGCAAAGATTCACAAATGAATTTTCAATTTTCATGGTTGCTGACAGCTGATCTCTCCTGCTGCCTTTGATGAGCACTGTGACAGGGACAGGCAATGGATGACCGGTTATGTTGTGTTGGAGAATATTCTCTACCTGTGGCGAGGGAAGCCTCCAACAGCAGAGAAGAGCCACTGAAATAGGTTGCTGTGACTCAAAATATTGCAGATTACTTTAGTAGTTACTTTATATGCATATCTGCACCCATGGGGTTTCCTTTTGGCTTTTACATTTCAAGATTTGTTCTCATGCCTCTGAGTTAATGGTTTCTTTTACTTTGCTGTGAGTGTGGGTTTTCCTATCTATATGGATAAATATTTGATAGTAGCAAGACTACTGTTAGCCCACTAAGTAATTTTGCGCGTTGTGCCCTGCTGTTATTGACTGAAGCTGTTTACCTTTTCAACTTCAAAATTAAGCTCCAAATGAATATTACAATACAGAGAATCAAAATCAGTATTGCTTGGTCTCATGGCTTGAACTAGGCAATATTTTCATTCAGAATTTTGAATACAGTAAGCACAGGGTTGAACAGCTGAATTGCCTATCTAGCATGTTAATGGATTTTTAGCATTTCTAGGAATGAGCATTTTGAGTTGCTTTTGAGTATCATGTTTTGGTTCTGAGTGGAAAAAAAAGCTGGCTATTTTTTTCGCATTAACAGTACAAAACTCGACCACTGTATGTATTTGGGAACATCACTGCTCGGGTGTGTGCTGTTTCTGAGGCACATTTTCTCTCCAGTGAGGGAAGCCCATTTCTGTAGCTCTTGTCCCAGCCTGGGCTCATTGACCTGGGCTTCCCTGGCTTTGGGAAGGCTGCAGGGGAGTCTGCGGGTGCTCTTAACATATTTCAGTGAACAGCACACTTTACTGGTCTCCACCCCCACACCATTTCCTCACACTCGGGATTATGTGGAGTGTTGGGTCCACAGCATCCATTAAGCGAATGTGAAATAAGGTTTTCCTGTTGTTTGTGAGAGGTATAGATGGCAACTAAAATATTGGCACTTTCAGCTTGCGAACGTCTGAGGTCTGATGTGTGTTAGTGTGAGCATTTGATGTAAAACAGTTTCTGTCCTTCAGGGTAGTTATGGTCTAGCTAACAGTGGTTTTTTCCATGTCCTATATTTTGAATTTTCTCCTTATAGAAGTGACTTAACCTCCGATTCTTTCTACAGCTTGTTAAATTTTAGTAAGCCTGTTTGTTCTAACACTTAACATCCCCTGTAAATATGCTATTTTTGTTAAAAGAGGAATAATAGTTTGTATTTTAATGTCGTAAATAATTGAAACTACTTATCTTTTTCAGTAATAGCTGGTTTTCGAGGGACAGTCCCACATGGCCTATCACTGGAGATTGGAGACACCGTTCAAATATTAGAGAAATGCGATGGTGAGTTCAGAGGCTGAAATTCCAGTGATAAAGAAGTTTTGTATGCTGTTGATTTGAACTCTATTACTGTTCATTTATTTACTTAAACTAACACATTTTTAAGACAATAGTGTAACACACTGCAGCTTCTTCATTTTTTTCACCATTCCAATGAGCTCTAATTGCTATAATAATTAATTTGCAGTTCATTCTTTTTAGTTAATCTCTCTGTTTAATAAACATTCATAGAGGATAACAGTTAAAACAGCAAGGAGTTCTCATTGTGATTTTTCTACTCTTTTGGTATTTCCATGGAAAGCGTGGCTGCCATCAAGACCCTTTCAAATGAATTCAGAGTCATAAGTTTGAATCTTAAAGCAGTGTACATGTTCACTTCTGCCTCTCTTCTGAGGTAGTGAATACTAATAAAGTTTTAGCCAGTATCTGTACTAGTGTAAGACAAATGAAGTCATGTTTTTTCCATCATCTGCCTCCTTAATACATTAACTAAGGCTTGTCTGTCAATATGATTTTTTTATAATTTAGGATTTTATAGGTATTTTTTTGTTTCATTTTGTACTGTTAATCGTGTAAGAAATTTTCTTACAGAAGTCATAGGATCTGTTCTTTTGAGTCAGGTATGTTATGAATTTTGTGTAGCAATAGAACATGAAATCTAAAATTATTTGTAAAAGTTTACAGCGAATATATTCCTTTTTGCATGGAGTGCAAAATCTACCTGGATTACATTGTTAGAAACATTTGAGGATATAAGGTTAAAGAGATTCCCGAAATTGTGTGAATTAAGTCATCTGAATATGAGCTGGTTTAAACAAAATGCCTTTCATTATATGGAAGGTCTTTAAATGAGTGCAGTCTGACAGCACTATGCAATTGTCTAACCTGTCCAAAATGGAAAGATGAAATCTGTTTTACGTTTGGAAATTATTTGCATACTTTAAAAAGCAAAATATTCTTTTTTCACAGGATGGTACAGAGGATTTGTGTTAAAAAACCCAAATGTTAAGGTAAAGATCAATTGCAATTTTGCCTTCTTTGGAAAATATGTATATTTACTTTTTAAAAGTTTGTACTCTCCATGTAAGTGTATGATATTTACTCTTAAAAGAAAACTAGAGCTTAGTGTTAAGTATATTATTGATATTGCTTTAATTAAATTTGGACATGGATTACACTTCTGAAAGGCTCTTATGTATTAGGATGGTACACTTTACAAATCTGAGGCTCTGGTGAATTTTCTTTTATTTCTCATTTTTAGATTGTGAACTCAGAGGAAGCTAAGTTGAAGGGAAATGACTACTGAGAATACAAACAGTAAATACTGTTGGAAAAGTCAGTTAGACTGTGCCTGGTTTTCTTGATGTTATAAATTAATTTAGAGCAGCCAGTGGAGACAGGTAGTTTATAGGAGCCACATGCAGAGTATCAACTGAATAAAAGATATGCATTGTCATGTAAAATATATGGTTCATTTTATTTTTCTTTGGTGTGTAATCTTTGATTTCCATAGTAGTATTGCTACTCTTAACCAGACTTCACTGCTTTTTTTTCCCCCTACATTCAGACATGAAATATTATGAAGTTTGTATTTCAGTGTTTATGTGGAATATGTTTAAACTTTACCTATCTTATTTGTCTTTCTATTTTTCAATCTCTCCTGTTGATTTGCTTCTGTGACTGTAAAGATTTTGTTTTTCATATGGGAAACCCTTTCAAGGTTTCCTTTTTTTTCCCTCAACACAGTACCAGTTTTTAGCCTTGCAAAAGCCATTAAATCATCTGTTACTCCTTTAACCCTTTGTAAGTTTTGATTCCCCCCCCGCCTTTCATTTCTAACCTTCTTCAACTGCAAAACAGGGCACATATACATTAATTTTAAAAGTTTCTAAAGGCTCTTATCATAAGCCATTGGCCTTTTGTGTCTAGGGCTGCAGTCTCTGCTCACACAATTTTCTTTTGTTTTACATGGAAGGTCAGTGTGAACAGTAAATTTAACCACAGAGTCTAATTGGATGTTTACTACTTTGACCTTATTGATATATACTGCAATTTGATTTATAAGATGTGAGCAGTTGGGATTTGTTATTGCATCTTCTGTGTCTTTTGTTGCAGTTCTCACCACATGCTTGCTGTTAGTCTTGCTTTGTGGTCTGTCAAATGTGTTGATAGAAGTTATGAATAGGTTTTCTAAACATGACTTGATGTGTGAAGAAATGAGATATGTTTTCTGCTTTCCTAGTGTGAATGCAAACGGTTTTCTGAATTGGATTTTTAAAGGAAGACTCTCCAAAAGTAAAATAATAAGAGAACCTTGTAATTCCGCTTGTTATTGGTATTGCTCTGTGAAAATTCTTCCCTTGTTAGTCTGCCAGCTTTGACACCTCAAGAAATTATCTGCAGCAGCTGGTCTGCAGTAAGCGTGCATATACAGCTGTCCTGGTTTCTGGCACATGATTCCAAGTGCAAGGTTGTACATCTTACTGTCCTTGGGAGATGCTCTCCTGAACTACTCTACATTACTGAGGAGTAGGAGCATTCACAAGGGCAGTTGCCTCTACATAATAGACGCATTTTTGTCAAAGGTCTAACGCCTGTTTGTACTGAAAGAAAATGGGGCAGCATCTTCACAAAAGAAAGCTGTATGCAGCTGGACTTATTATAAAGAAGAATGTACATGCATTTTCCCCTCACTGCATTATGCAATGAGCTGTAGTGAAGAAGCTTGATGCTGAGTTGCTTCATTTTGCTTATTGTTCTGATTTATGAAGGTTAGTGTGCTGTAAGAGCAATACAACTTTAGCCACAATTCTGTCCATTCAAAAGAGTGATGGAAAGCCCTTAAAAATTCGAAAAAGACTGCTCCTGTGAGGACACAGGCTGTTTGGAAGGCATCTAACACAGCTTTCCTGTCCACTGCAGGACACAGTAGCTGCCAAATAAAACTTTATATTGACTTTCTTTATTGCTTTTATTTTGACTTTCTTTATTAACTTTATTTTCATTGAACTTTGTTAACTCGATCTATTTTGCTTTATTTTGAAAATCCCTATTTGAAGATACTATTTTTAAGATGCCGTTGGTAAGATGTTATCTATCACAGTTGGTCTGTTTCTTGTCGAGGTGTGAATAATTAATAAAAACGTCTAGGATAAGTGAGCTCTCAAGCAATCTTCTGCATGTTCTACATGTGTTTTTCTTGTAATTTTTTGAAGTATTGAAGGATTAAAACTACTGAATATGGCATTTTAGTTTCCTTTTGATCTATACTGATTATATGTTGCATTCTTTTCCTGTGCATGTTTGTTGGTAATTATTTGGAGGACTCTTAATTTGGTATGTATTTGCATATTAAATGGTACTAAATGGTACTCCAGACTCAGGTATGGGGAGGTGGGTTTTTTTTACCTAAACTTTTTTATTTTTCAGGGCATATTTCCATCCAACTACATTCACTTGAAAAATGCATGTGTTAAGAACAAAGGGTAGGTGAAATATTTTGGGTTCAAATATTCAAACATGATCATTTACTTTTACCAAAGATCTTTTGCTTAGAAGGTGAAGTGATGATTTTGTTATGTTGTAATATCAACTTCAGCTTACTGCCACAGGCCATGAAATGGTTGTCCTTAGTTAACCTGGTGCTTCTGCAGGGTCATAAAATTGGTGTGACATATTCTGAGAAAACATTGAGTGCAATCGGGAACATCAATCTATATTGTCTGGAGGAAAGTGAAAACAATGGCATGTTTTCACTTCCAGTTGTTAAGTTTGGCTTGAAAAAAGGCATTGCCTTAATTAGAAGTTATTGAGTACAGAAGCTGGCTATTAACCTGCTGTTTAAGATTAGTTGTTTTCTTTGAGGACAGCAGCTGTACTATGGCAGACTGATGGACTTTTACAATTAAAAAAAAAAAAAGTAAAAATACTCAGTTCAATGGCAAAAGATTTCATCAAATCTGTAAATGGAGATGTGTTTTCCTTTACTTCTCTTCAGGTGATCAAGATTTAATATTTATTTTTGACAACAAGGGATCTCCTTTCATTTTTTTAAGAGTTAATAAAAAACAGAACAATTATTTAAAATTAGATTTAAAATTTTGTTTTGGAACTGAATTTTTCTGAATAAAAGAAACACTGATTTTTTTTTTGTTCTTTGCTGTGATACTTTCCTTGCCAGTATAATTTTT
Source organism: Mesitornis unicolor (assembly GCF_000695765.1). Classification (NCBI taxonomy): domain Eukaryota; kingdom Metazoa; phylum Chordata; class Aves; order Mesitornithiformes; family Mesitornithidae; genus Mesitornis; species Mesitornis unicolor. The sequence goes on along the minus strand of NW_010187914.1, from coordinate 11,332 downwards.
TTTTTAATTCTGTTTGTCAGTGATCTTAGTTCAACACAGTTTTTTCTAAAGTTCTGCTTAATTTGGGAGATGTATTAATAGAGAACTGATACGTAACAGTGTGAAACCTGTTTAAGTAGAGACATTTCTCATCATGGTAGATGGAGGCAAAAACATCAGGTGTAGGTCACCTTTATTTTGGGAGCATGAATGAGTGAGTAGGAGGTCTATGTTTCATGATAGGCAAAAATAATAATGAAGACTGAAACAATATTTTAAAAACCCCAAAAGTCTCATTCCCACAGGTGAAAATGGCTCCACCTTACTGTTTATCAATCTGTTGTTTGCTGTGCAGTTCAAGCTGGATGTGGTTTGTCATGCCCTAGGAACCTTTCTCCTTTAAAAGTGGTTGTAGATAAAACAAAGTTCAGTGAAATACATTTTTTTTAAACCATCACAATAAAACAAAGCTTAAAGATTGAATAGTTTTTGTTAGCAGACACCATGACAGTAGTTGCAGGGATTTCAATCTTTGTTGACTATTTTCTTTGTTAGTCCGTGTTTCCCACTCAAGCAATGTGCCCTGTAGCACACCATGGCCCAGGGCTGTCACATGGTTATGCTAACTTGATAAGAGAGAAATTATATAAAGAGAAAAGTAATCCAGGCATGAGTGCAGCCCATTTAAAAATGTACTGTGTGTGAGAACACAGTGGTAGTGATGATGGTGTGGTGGAGACTTTGGTCTTGATCAAGACAAACCAGCTTTTTCTTGGCCAGCATCAAATAGACAAGAACTCACTCACACTGTACTAGTTTTCTTTTGAGTTTTTATATCCTCTTTCAGTTGAAGGAATGACATTTTCTGTCTTATTTCTGTAAACAGAGATGTAAGCAAGAGCAGTAACAATCACTGGTTTGGAGTCTAAGCTAAAACGGCAAGATCCCTTTGGAAACTGTGAGAATTACTCTGCTGTGAAAGTAGTTTTTGACATGCTTATCTCATAGTGAAAAACTTGCCTTGACTCCTATAGGACCAAGACTTTCCATGGGGATTAAATGATTTTCTCCCAATACTTTTCCATGGGGATTAAATGAAATGCACAAGTAAAATGTCATGGGCTGAAGGAGCTCTCATGTAGGCTGATAGACATCACTGTTGGCAGGAGGAAGTCTTTACATTAGTAACTCTAATGGGATTTGCAATGCTTGTGTAATATCATGTGTTCTTCTGCATGTTACAGACAATTTGAAATGGTTATTCCAACAGAAGATTCTGTTATTACAGAAATGACAACAACTTTAAGAGACTGGGGAACGATGTGGAAACAACTCTATGTGGCAAGTACCCTGAATGCTGTTGCTTTAATTTAATGCTAACTCAAAAGACACTGCTATTTACATGCTCTAGTTTAGTTTAAGTATATATTTCAGAAAAGTAAAGCATTCAGTGTGGTTTTTAACTGTTCTAATTATGGACTAAATACATCTCTTGATTTGTTCCATTCATTGACTACTACTGCTGCTAAATTTTAGCAACTTACTGATTGAGTCTTGTCCAGTTTCATTGTGTAGCTGTTGGATCTAAGGATTCCTTTGTCTGCTAAATTGAAGTGATGGAAATAAGTTAACAAATAATATTGGTATTTTATTGAAATATAGAAATACAGTGTATTACTGAAAATTACTTGATTTATACTCATTTTCTTGTATATTTTTATTTCCTCTCACTTCCACACACTCAGAAGCACTGAGAAGTGTCCATGTTGTTTGAACAGAATCTCTTGTATCACAGACATCAAGGGATGCCAGATGTTGAGTGCTTATTACTGAGGGAGGCTGGGGATGGTTCTGCATTACCAAGAATTTTGAACTTCTTCCTTATTTCACACTTCATAAATCTTAAGTAAATTCCCAAGTTTCACAGTTCTCTTGTTTTCTTTATCTGGATAATTTGTGGCTTTAGTCTTTTTATCCCTCTCCCTGACATCTTCAGGTCTGTTTGTTTCTCACCTTGCTTGAAAGAAATTGCACTTAATAGTGTTCTATAGCTATTAGTGTTAAACTTTCCTTGTTCTGTCACTTCTTCTTGTACTTATGTATGCAGTTTCATATTTCATTCATACCAGTCTTAGTAATTCTATTGAACTCCCCACAGAATGCCTCTCTATGAAATTGTTCCACTTTAATAGATACCCGCAGCTTTTGCTTTCTGTTTAATTATCTTAGTAGGTTAATCTCCTCAAATTTCACTTTAAATCATGTTTTTTATCCTTAACTATTCCTATTTTCTGAAACCCTGTTGTTTTTCCTGTTGCATTTGTGGACTAAGAACTGGATATAGTATTCCAGTAGCAGTTGTGTGAGCACCAAACACCAAGTAGAAATAAGCAACTATTCATTCGTTCTCAAAGAACACCCATGGTGTATGTTATTTCCATAATTCCATTTATCACTCCCTTGCTCTGTTGTGCTCACTCTGTAAATGTGGCCTCTTCAATTCTGTAATAATCTCCCTTGAAAACTTAAGTTGGAGTAAAGATAATCTCAGTAAAAATGCTTGTAGTTTTTTTATTTAGGGTAGGCAAACTTATTTTTGCATAAAGAGAACTCTTCCAAACTCAGCCACCTGATGGTTTCTTATTTATTGTCTTGTTTTGAGTAACCAGTCATTTAAGCAACTCTTAGTCTAGTATATAAATCGTACAGATGTGGGATTACTCTGTTTATCTAAATGTTCTGCAGTATCAATAGGTTCTTGAATACAAGCTAATTAAACCTGTTTTTCACTCCCATGTTATGTGAACCTGCTGCAGTCTCCCATTCTTTTAAGAGATTTCAGACCAGTGGCTTTGAGATACAAACAACTCATAGCCAAATTCTAAGCCTCTGGAAAAAGAAACAATATCTGTTATTTTTAGCTTAATTGTGTTGTTAAATGTTAGCATGTCTCTTCTATTCACATGAATAATTTACTTCAGTAGAGATTATCGTCAGATACAGAAGACAAAGATGCACCTGAATTAGTGTTTATTTGATTTGTTTTTTTTAACTGTAGAAATGAAAACTTTATACACTAATGTCTGATGGAAAACTGTGAAACCATACTGTCAGCCTAGTTCTCTATAACATACCCATAAAGTCTTTTTTGTCTCTTGCTCCTAGTTCAAGATCTATTAGTATAATTTTTTTTATTTTATTTATTTTATTATTTTTATTTATTTTATTCATAAATAAAAGACTTATTTTCCTATTGTTCTTACTGAAGTTGTTTCTTTTTCTGTCAACTTTTTCTTTACTGCTGTTGTTATTGAATGTTCAAAATACACCAACTTCTTTTCCAGACTGAAAGCCAAGACAGAGAGTAAATTAATGCGCATTTTAGTGAGCTTATGAAGTGAATGAATGTGAAATGAAAAGAGTAGATTTATCCAATGGCAGTTTATCAGAGCCCTTGGAATATAAAAGTTACTGGTGGAGAATAATGGTGCTTCTAAGTGATTTTTAGCTTTTCGTAGCAATTATGCAGCAGAAGTAGCTGAACTTTGGTTTTTATGCTATTTGTTCATAGGAAGAAGGAAAAGGGAAATGGGCTTAGGGTTTTTTTTGCAAGAATTAGCAGAACAAATCCGAATAGGAATATTTTTGCAACTTTGCATGAGACATCACTTAAATGGATGTTGCAATAATTTCCTCAAGCTAAAGTTTCTCAGAAAAACTGTATCAAGTAAAACCACTTAGAATTGGTGAAAGAAGAGTTAAAAACCCTTCTATCTGGGAGGAAACTGTTATGGGAAATTGTTTATGTCCTTAACTGGTATATCATTAGAGCAGGAGGATGTGGTTTAAGAAGCAATTGTATTCGCATAATTTCCTATATTTCACAGATGAACTGTCTGGACAAGGTTCTGTCTCTGCGACAATATTTATTTATGGTTAGACAGTAGTGTGTACAGTTATATCCATGCAAGAAAAAGTTAAATGACATGAATACTCTGTGGTTCAGAGTTTGAATGCTAGGACCTATTGCTTTTTGGTCCCCTTATGTGTATGAGTTCAAATAGTCTTGAATTACGTGACCACATTTTGATGAGATGGCAGCAGAGAATGAACATGCTCTTGGAATAAAACAGTGTTATGGCATGAAACAACTCTTTTGTTCAATTTTTTTCATATCTATCACGTAGATTAGATTGTGTTAACATGAGACATAAGGAGTTGGAGAGAAATTTTGGAGTGAGTGTGGTGTAAAGACAGGGTAAGCTCTGTGGTAAGCTTTGAAATGATTTTACATGTACACATGACATGCATGCAGGTAAAATGGTCAAGTATGATGGGGAGAAAAAAGATCATTACTGAGTAGGGGAATAAGGAAGGAATTTTTTTGATTTCCCAACGATATTGGTATTTATGAGGATTTTCAGCTTATAGAGTTGATGTAAAGGCTATTGTATTTTTATCTGACAGAGGAATGAGGGGGATCTCTTTCACCGACTGTGGCACATAATGAATGAAATCCTAGACCTGCGGCGGCAGGTACTTGTTGGCCATCTCACCCATGATCGAATGAAGGATGTCAAGCGACACATCACTGCTCGTCTGGATTGGGGCAATGAGTGAGTAAATATAATAATATTTGAAATAGTGTAATCTAATTATAATGGCACAGCTTTAGGTGCATTGTAGAATTTTGAAAGAAGGAACAAATTTCTGAGAGGTTTCACCTTTTGTTTTTTTTTGGTTTTAATTGGACTTTCTCTTTCATTGTTTTTCTGTCCACTATGTTTTAATGCTGAAAAATGGCTTGTCATTTTATTTTGCTTTTTTCTCTTGGTTTATTTTACATAGGAGCAGTACTGTCTACTGGACAGTGGCATTGGGATATCTGCAGCATCCATTTATGTCTTTTTAAAGCACACCTGGCCAGATGCCTATGTGACACAGTTACCATAACTCTGTCGTAACAGAAACTATATTAATGAGCATTGCTTCCTTTTTGACTTGAATCATACAATTCAGTTCCTACTTGAGCATCATAGCATGCATCTTGCTACTATGCCCTGCATCTTTCTTTTATCTGAATAACTAATAAAAGCTAACACAAATGGTGTTAACTTTTTAAAAACAAAAACAAGACAAAGGTTAAAATACCCTTTGGCATTTGGGTGCTGTTTCCATTGTCTTTTCTTTAGCCTGTATTTGTTCAGTTAAATCCTGACTAAACGCAGCAATATTCAGTAGTGTAATTAACTGAATTTCAGGGATTTCTGAAACTACTGCTATGTGAAAGCCTAAATACCTAACATAGTGGAAGAACTGGGATTAACTGTTTATTAGTAACTGTCTGTTTAGAATTTTGTACTAAGCAAATGGAATTGTGATGGTTTTTGAAGTGGTCCATTCTTATTCTTTATAAACTTTTTTTTATTTTTAAACTATAATCTTTCAAGTTTTTCTAAATTCAGCATGACTGCCCCATATGTGTTCTTAATCTTTATTGCTTGCTGCTGTGCTGAAAATAAGTTTTATTCCTGTTGATTCAAGATAACTTCGTTATTTTGTTCAGTGGTTACAGCCAAGCAGCTTTGATGCCACCCAGTTTGAATTAAAAACAAGCTGATGTTTTGCTATTTGATGGATTGATGGATTTTCTTTTTAACTTCTTTTCCATGGTTGTGATTCAAATTGACAATAGTAGTGCAATTCAAATTGTACAATGTCCACAGTAGTACAAGGACAATATCCATTACATGTTGTTCACAATGTGAAACAGATTTAAAAATTGTGGAAAAAACATATTCTATTAATGTTGCAAAGTGAAGGAAGGGAGAAATTATCCATGGATGGGGAATACAGCCAAAATACATTAAAACAAGACCAAAACCAACTGTAGAGCACCAATTACTGTGGACGTTGTTTGTTGGAAAGTTTCTGTTAAATGTAAATAGAAGCAGTGAGTTAATTTGTTTGTAGAAACTACTTGCTGTTATTCCATTTCTCATGCAGACAACTGGGACTTGACTTAGTTCCGAGAAAAGAATATGCTATGGTGGATCCTGAAGAGATCAGCATTACAGAGCTCTACAGGCTGGTATGTGAATGTAATATAATCGATTCTTTTGCTATCAAATTATGTACTGATGTTTTGATGGCAGCTTTCTTCTACTTAACCAAAAGTGCTTTTTTGATCAAATAAACTGGCTTTTCATAATGTAATGAGTTTTACTATGAGGAAAGACATTTTCTTTTGAACAGTTATGTCATCTTTGCATCTGTATGATATTTTGATTTGATACCAAATTTGTGTGCACACATACTCATTTTACATGTTATTTGTTAAAAGTTTGTTTTCTGATATACCTTTAAAATTGTGACCATTAGCATGAATGTAATAATCAATAAAAGTTTACAAGACTTTTTTTCATTTGAGCTTTAACTGGCAGATGATTTCTGTTAGATAAGATTTGTGGAAATATAATAAGATATACTCATGGTACAAATATTGTAACAATTAATCATACTGGGTTATTGGTCTTTTCTAATATATTGATGTAAATAGCAGTTAAACTGCATAGAAGAGCTCTTCTTTGGGTATGAAAGCCCATCTTGATTTACTAAAACCAGCACTGATATTTCTTATGCTGCTTTAATCTTCAGAGAAGTCTAAGAAAACTTGCCGATTCATTTATATGGGCTTTCAGTCATATTTAAGTACTGCAGCTGTTACAGATGTACAGTTCTAAGCCTTACTTGCTTAAGACTAAGCTTTTATTTAAACTAAATTTTATTTGTGTTAACTTTTGTATTTAAATATAGAATAAAGCAAAAATATAATTGCTACATTTTGCTGTGGAACTGAAATTGTAATACATTTTTGATAATTTTTAACTACTTATTTTGATGACATCGTAATGTCAAACCTAATGGTAATTTCTTCATGCTAGAATCGGTATACCTTTAGGCCGTTTCAAAGTCATATGTAATCTTTTGGGATCCTGTTGAAGCCCTAGATGAAGTACAGCGAGGAGCCATTAATCATAAGAAGAAACATACGGAGGGAGAATAACCCAGAAAACTAATGATGGAAGTCATGGAGTGCCCTTTCAGAAATAAAGAGGGAGGAAAAAAGAGCCCAAAATAACCTCAGTTTGAAGGCTAATAGCTTAGAAAGATTGCTGTTTAAAATTATTTTTGTAACAATGTAAGAGGGAAATACTACAACTTAATATCTTCCTGGTCTTAATGAGTGGTTAAAATGGTGAAGGTATAAACTGCAAAGTAAAATCAAGAGAATTTAGTAGCTTCTGTGTAGCAGACTGCCAAAGATTATGAAATATGGACATGAATTTTTCTTCCATTTTAAAATACCGGTATTTAGTCTTCTACAAAAGCATGTTTTGTATGCTTGAATACTAGAATATTGGATCATTAGCTATTTAAACCAACTATGAAATGCTGTATTGTTACAGTACAAAGCTTTAAAGTGGCTTAGAATTTTCAATGTAGATTAAAGGTAAACGTCTACAGGTTACTCTTTTTCTCCTACAGATAACTGTGATGCAGTGCAACACCAGGAAAGTCTCTTTCAGTGTCCTTCTCAGATCCAAAAGAGCTCCAAAACCCAACAAACAAACAGAAACCCCCCAAAACCTATGACAAGTTAATACTGAATTAAAAATGTAATAATTGGGATTAAGAAAACAGTTCAGCATTAAGTTTTTTACTTCTTTCCTTTTTGAGATTTTTATGATTAATTCAAACTGTCTCCTGTGTTGTTTGTGGTACTTTTAGATGGAACATCGTCATCGAAAAAAAGACACACCAGTACCAGCTAGCAGCCACCATCTTTTTGTTCAGATGAAGAGTCTCATGTGCTCCAATCTGGGAGAGGAACTGGAAGTAATCTTCTCACTTTTTGATAGTAAAGAAAATCGTCCCATCAGGTACCATGTAATTTTTAACTGGAATACTGATTTTACCTAAGTTTTATCAATATATACTGTATGTAACAAATTTCACATTTAGGAACAAGCAGAAGATAGTCTTCAGGATAATTATTTGCTTCCTTTTGAAATTCAGTTTCTATAATTAATAGTTTGTAGCATAATTTTATGTTTAAATAATGTATATTTCTCCATCTTGTTTAACTGTTTCCGTTTTTAGTTGGTTTTGTTTGTGTAGGAGCACATATACCTGTATGCATACAGCGTGAATGTTAGTTCTGTGACCTAAAGGTCATTTTTCAGTATCTCTGCTCTCCTAATAAGTGCACATTCAGAACTTAGAACTGTTGCTTGCTCTGTGATATTTATGAGATGAATTCTCCTAGGTATGTGAGACTGGAAGGCTGCCCTTAGTCACTGAATTAAGAGTCTCTTTATAAAAGGAGCCTGTACTTCAATGAGGAGGTGCCTGTTCTTCAATGAAACGGTCAAGCCCAATCTCACAGCTGCTTAGGGTTTGTTTTGCCTCTTTTTCCATCTGGGAGCTGATCCTGGAACCATTCTTTCATTGTTTGTCCTGAAGCTTAAAATCAGTGAGACCCCTGAGAACCTTTGAATTTTTAAATATTTGGTAGGTATTTCTACTTCCAGCGCATTTCTGGAGAAGAGAGAGAACATAGGAGTGAACAGTAGTGGGTCCATGATGAATTAAATAAATATCAGCTCAGGAGTACAGCAGAGCTGTACAAGAGCCTTACAAGTTCTTTTTGAGGAATATGCCAGGAAGATTGACCCGCTAAATGCTTGTGCAGTGGTGATGAGTGTGGTGGGTTGACCTTGGCAGGATACCAGGTGCCCACCAAGACACTGTATTGCTCCCCTCCTCAGCAGCTGGGGAGAGAAAATACAACAAAAGGCTCATGGGTTGAGATAAGGACAGGGAGAGATCATTCACCAATTACTGTCACAGGCAAAACAAACTAAACTTGAGAAAATTAGTTTAATGTATTACCAATTGAATCTGAGTAGGGTAATGAGAAACAAAACCGTATCTTAAAACACCTTCCCTCCACCCACTCCTCACAGGGCAGAGACTCCTCACATTCTCCCCCTTCTCCAGCATGGGTCCTCCCATGAGAGACAGTCCTCCACAAACTTCTCCATGGGTCCTTCCCACGGGCTGCAGTTCTGCATGAACTGCTCCAGCGTGGGTTCTTTCCATAGCACACAGTCCTTCTGGAGCAGACTGCTCCAGTGTGGGACCCCCACAGGGCCACAGCTCATCCCAGGCACCTGCTCCATCCAACAAGGGCTTCTCATGGGGTCACAGCTTCCTTCAGATGCATCCATGCGCTCCAGTGCAGGGTCCTTCACTGTTAACCTTCATGGTCTGCAGGGGACAGCCTTCCTCACCATGGTCTTCACCATGGGCTGTAGGGGAATCTCTGCTCCAGTGCCTGGAGCACCTCCTCCCCTCCTTTTTCACTGACTCTGTTGTCTGCAAGACTGTTTCTCTCACACAGTCTCACTGCTCTCTCCTATTGCTGTTGCACAGCAACTTTTTCCCTTTCTTAAATATGTTATCACAAAGGTGCTACCACCATTGTTGATTGCAGTGGGTCTGTCTTGGAGCTGCTTGACATTGGCGCAGTTGGACACAGAGGAAGCAGCTTGGCACAGAAGCTGCCCTTGTGGCCCCCTTCTACCAAAACTTTGCCATACAAACCCAATACAATAGGAGATCACCTTCTAGTCAGAAGACTCCCATTCATAATTCGCTGCTGGTTGTTGCCCACTATATACTTCTCTGCTCTCTTCATGATAGAAAGAACATTTTCTGAAGGCAACAAACACCATCTTCTTTAAGACTAGACACTAGAGAAATGAAAGACTAGACTTCAAAACAAAAAGCGCTTTAGATAAGACAGCTCACAAATACACGAAAATAAATATAAGCCACTGCTGTAAGCCTGTTAATAGGGTAAAAAGTGTTACTCAAAATATGAACAAAGCTACAACTGTGTTCTAGTTGTTGTCTTACATGTGGCAATAGGAATTTGGGCTGAATTTGACAAAATTACGTCTGTGATTTGATTACTAACCAGTGCTTTGAAGGAGGATTCTATGGAGTAAATTAATTTTTATTGCTACTGAAATTGAAATAATATATAAGCAACTAATGTTACAGTTTTAGCTGCTAAATAGTGACACTTTGTTCTGGTCTGCACTTTGGACATAGTCACCAAAACACAATTTACCATAATTTCTGAGAATTAAACATGTATCAGGGCACATCTTTTGTGTTCACTCCACTGAATGGCACATCAGGTGATAGACTTAGGAGAGAGCTTTGGACCTTGACAGAGAACAATTTAGGTGTTACACATTGCTGAAAATAAGGTTATGGCAGTAATGGTGGTATGAAAGCAAATGGATTGGATTTCACGTTCTCATGAAAGCACAGATTCTAGAGCTGTTTGTCACATGCTTGCTGATCTGACCTTTAGTTATTGATTCCTGACTCCAGTGTCTGTTTGCACCTACTTTATTATGTGTGAACTTCCTCATCCCATTACTGGTAAACCTTGAGGAAGTTTGTTGCCATGAATTTAAACTGCCTTCTAGGTCACGAGGGGAATGACAAGATGAACTTTGTGAAGGTAGTTTGCAACCATCTGCAAAACAAACAAACATATACCTTCACAACAACAACAACAAAACCCTCCCAAGAAACAAACAGAAACCTCTCAACACGTTGTAAAAGCTGAAACCAAGAGAGTTTTCACAAGAACAAATTAAATACAAAGTATATTCGTGTCGCAGAATGAACCATAATGCAGAGCTGTCCAAATTGGAGATCTATGTAGTCTTTCTGGACTAGACCTGGAAGCAACATAGCCATGTTACCAGAGAGTTAAAGTAAAGCTAGTTGGTCTTGGTGCACAACAGTATGGTATGAGGTATATTTTTCATTCAGTACAAATGGGCAGGATATTTCAGAGATCTTTAGGCCCTGGCTGATATATGCATGAAATTAAACAGCCTTGCTCTAAAGGATGATGTGTGAGAACAGACAGTGTCTGTGCTCTCCAGCTTCTGCAGTTCACACTTTGCAATGATGCTGAAGCCTACTGGCAATAAGGGATTTGTGGAGCCTGGATATGTAGAATCATCTGCTTGTTTCTGATGAAAGTGCAGGTCACAAGCTTTGTATGGCAACACCTTAAGGTCTGTCACAACCTTGCTGTGTCATTTGTCAGTTGGTTACCTAAGTTGTCATCTTGTGGTCTAGTAGAAAAATGCAATAAAAATAATAGATGAAACTTGTTAATAGAAGTGAAGAAGAAACTATGATAATTTATTTCATGAAACATACATTATACATAGCAGATAAAACTAACACCAGAGGC
>NW_010187913.1:0-1062 GCF_000695765.1 Mesitornis unicolor | reverse complement strand
GGGCGCCGCGGCGCCACCCGGTGGCCGCAGCACAGAAGGTACCAGGTTCGAGACCCGGGTCCGGCGCAGCGGCCGCAGCGACTGAGACCCCCGGAACGGAGCAGACACCGGGGCTGCCTCTGGAAGAGTCAGAGCCAGGCAGGTTGATACGTTCAAAGAGTTTATTTGTTAATACAAAAAAAACCCAAACCAAGAACAATACTCATGAATATGCTTAAGGTCTTGTTCCCGAGTCACAGCTGAGCTATTAATTAGTTAAATTATGGTCTGTGGCTATCGGAGCTTCACGGTATTCTAGCAAGGTAACACGCAATGTGCAAAACCCAATGGGTTCCTCCCCACGGAGGAGCTGTGAGCAGGACACGTGCCCAGGGCGGTGCAGTTGCCTGCATCCCACCCTCCAGTTTTATTTCAGTTTAACAGAGCTTGTGTTTCCTCCCATGGCGTTAGTTAACCTCTACGACTATTTGGTTAGCTTCTTCTCAACGGAAAACAACAAGAGGGGTGGGTGCTCAGCACCTCGAAACCAGACCTTAGACACATCACCACAGTCCAGCATTTTCCAACCCTCACCCATCAGCACCCTTGTGATGGGTCACATTTGTTTCAGCAAAGCTGACACCCCCCCAGCAACAAAATCTCGTTTAAGACAAATCGTGTGGCATTCAGAATTTTGTTACGAGGAAGAAGGACAGCAGGAAAGCAGAAGAGCTACATCAGTGTGAGCGCCAGCAGCACCACAGAGTCCTTCAAACCACCTCCCCTCCTGCAGTCGCTCTCACGTCTGATTCGGCTCCTTTCTAGGGAAGCTCAAGTCACAGCATTTCTTGTCAAAAAACATCCTGCACACCCCGAGTTTGCCTGCAACAACGTGCTGCAGAACAACGCTGTTCTTGCGTCCACAAATGGGGACAGGATCATCCCCAAGGGTGCTCCCCAAACACCACTGATCATCCCCCAGCCTTTCCCATCTCCCCAGCTACACTCCTGAGAAAAACCACTGAGACCTGCAAATCCAAGCAGTTTCCAAGCAGCACACAGCTGAGCTCCAACAGGACCTAC
>NW_010187912.1:4065-4712 GCF_000695765.1 Mesitornis unicolor | reverse complement strand
AAGAGGACAACACCACTATGGGGACATGGGGACTGGGGATACCGGGGACTGGGGACATTGGGACACGGGGACCCTGGGGACACCATGGGGACATGATGGGGACACTGGGGACACAGGGACTGGGGACACTGGAGATCAGAGGACACCACACCATGGGGACACTGGGACATGGTGACCCTGGGACTGGGGACACTGGGATGTGGGGACGCCAGGACATGGGGACGCAGGGACAGGGGACACTGGTGACCCTGATGACCCTGGAGACCTCAGTGACACTGAGGACACAGGGACACTGGGACATTAGGGACTGGGGACACTGGGATTGGAGACAACGAGGATATGGGGACACTGGGACTGGGGACACTGGTGACCCTGATGACCCCGGTGACCCTGATGACCTTGATGACCCCAGGACTGAGGACATGGGGACATGATGGAGACAGCTCGTAGTGGAGAGTGTTCATGTGGGACACCAGGACTGGGGACACTGGGATAAGAGGATAAGAGGACACCACCACTATGGGGACATGGGGGACATTGAGACTGGGGATACTGGGGACTGGGGACATTGAGGTTGTGGGGACACAGGGACATGAGGACACTGGGGACATGGGGACTGGGGACACTGGGACTAGGGATATTGGGGA
>NW_010187912.1:3334-3672 GCF_000695765.1 Mesitornis unicolor | reverse complement strand
GGGACACCAGGACTGGGGACACTGGGATAAGAGGATAAGAGGACAACACCACTATGGGGACATGGGGGACATTGAGACTGGGGATACTGGGGACTGGGGACATTGAGGTTGTGGGGACACAGGGACATGAGGACACTGGGGACATGGGGACTGGGGACACTGGGACTAGGGATATTGGGGTTGTGGGGACATAGGGACATGGGGTCACTGAGGACATTGGGACTGGGGACACTGGGATAAGAGGATAACAGGACACCACCACTATGGGGACATGGGGACTGGGGACACTGGGGACACCAGGACTGGGGACACTGGGGACACGGTGGGATGGGCTCATA
>NW_010187912.1:0-3292 GCF_000695765.1 Mesitornis unicolor | reverse complement strand
GGGGACACTGGGACTGGGGACACTGGGGACACAGGGACTGGAGACACCAAGATTTGGGACAATGGAGACATGGAGACACCAGGACTGTGGACATTGGGGATGTGGGGACACAGGGACTGGGGATACTGGGGACACAGACTGGGGGACATGGGGACACTGGGATGTGGGGACATCATGGGGACATTGGGGACAGCCCTGTAATTGAGAGCATTCATGGGGACTGGGGACACTGGGACATTAGTGACTGGGGACAACGGGACACGGGGACACTGGGGACACCATGGGGACATGATGGGGACCCTGGGGACACAGGGACTGGGGACACTGGAGATCAGAGGACACCACACCATGGGGACACTGGGACATGAGGACACCAGGATTTGGGACACTGGGGACACCAGGATTTGGGACTGGGGACACTGGGATATGGGGACACCAGGACTGGGGACACTGGGACGTGGGGACCCTGGGACGTGGGCATCCTGGGACTGGGGACACTGGGATGTGGGGACGCAGGGACAGGGGACACTGGTGACCCTGGTGACCCTGGAGACCTCAGTGACACTAGAGACACTGGTGACACTGAGGACACGGGGACACTGGGACATTAGGGACTGGGGACACTGGGATTGGAGACAACGAGGATATGGGGACACTGGGACTGGGGACACTGGTGACCCTGATGACCCCGGTGACCCTGGTGACCTCAATGACCCCAGGACTGAGGACATGGGGACATGGTAGGGACATTGGGAACATGGGGACACCATGGGGACACCATGGGTGGGCCCTGGGGCCCCGGGGACTGGGGACACTGGGATGTGGGGACACCAGGACTGGGGACACTGGGACTGGGGACACTGGGATGTGGGGACACCAGGACTGGGGACACTGGGATGTGGTGACCCTGGGATGTGGGGACACCAGGATATGGGGACGCAGGGACAGGGGACACTGGTGACCCTGATGACCCCGGTGACCTTGATGACCCCCAGACTGAGGCCATGGGGACATGGAGACCCTGGGGACCCTGGGACTGGGGACACTGGGATGTGGGGACACCAGGACTGGGGACACTGGGGACACTGGGACACCCACCGACGCCGTGCGCCCCGGCCTTGCAGGCGTAGTGCAGCAGGGTCATGTCCGTCAGCCCGTCACGGTCGTCCACGTGGCACCCCCGGCGCAGGATCTGACCAGTATAAACCAGTATGGACCAGTATGAACCAGTATGGACCAGTACGGACCAGTACAGATCAGCATGGACCAGTACGCACCCATTACACACTAGTTACAGACTAGTTACACACCAGTATGGACCAGTACGGACCAGTACAGACCACTAAGGACCAGTACAAACCAGTATGGACCAGTACAAACCAGTATGGACCAACACAGACCAGTATAAGCCAGTGTGAACCAGTACAGACCAGTATACATACACCACTACAAACCAGTACACACCAATTACACACTGGTTACGCACTAGTTACACACCAGTATGGACCAGTATGAACCAGTGTGGACCAATGTGGTCCAGTATAAACCAGTATGGATCAGTACAGACCAGTATGAACTAGTATACACCAGTAGAAACCATTATGCACCCATTACACACCAGTTAGATGCTAGTTACACACCAGTACGGACCAGTATGAGCCAGTGTGAACCAGTACAGACCAGTATGAGCCATTGTGAACCAGTATGGACCAGTACAGACCAGTATAAACCAGTATACACCAGTACAAATCAGTACACACCCGTTACACACCAATTGCATACCGGTTACACACCAGCATGGACCAGTATGAGCCAGTATAAACCAGTACGGACTAGTATGAACCAGTATGGACCAGTATGAACCAGTATGCACCAGTATTGACCAGTACAAACCAGTTACATACCAGTTACACATCAGTACAAACCAGCACACACCAGTATGAACCAGTACAAACCAGTATGAACTGGTTACACACCAGCTACACACCAGTATATACCAGTACAGCTGTTACAAACCAGTATGAGCCAGTATGCACCAGTTACATACCAGTATGCACCAGTATGAACCTGTAGACACCAGTACACACTAGTATGCATCAGTATACACCAGTATGAATTAGTACAAACCAGTACGCACCAGTACGCACCAGTACACACCAGTTACACACCAGTACGCACCAGTTACACACCAGTAACACACCAGTATGCACCAGTTACACACCAGTACGCACCAGTTACACACCAGTACGCACCAGTACACACCAGTACGCACCAGAACGCACCAGTACGCACCAGTTACACACCAGTACACACCAGTACACACCAGTGATGCTCCCTGGGGCACCCAGGCAAGACCCTACTGACCTCCCAGTCCCTCCCAGTGCTCCCAGTTCACCTCATTGCCAATGAGGTCCATGTGGTGCTGGACCTGGGGCACCCACTGGCACCTCCCAGTGCCCTCCCAGTGCTCCCAGTTCACCTCATTGCCAATGAGGTCCATGTGGTGCTGGACCTGGGGCACCCACTGGCACCTCCCAGTGCCCTCCCAGTGCTCCCAGTTCACCTCATTGCCAATGAGGTCCATGTGGTGCTGGACCTGGGGCACCCACTGGCACCTCCCAGTGCCCTCCCAGTGCTCCCAGTTCCAGTCCCAGTACCATCCCTAGAGCTCCCAGACCTTCCCAGTAACCTCTCAGTCCACCCCCAGTGCTCCCAGTCCCCTCCAAGTGCCTTCCCAGTGTTCCCAGTACCCTTTTCTACAGCTCCCAGTGACCACTTAGAGCTCCCAAACCTCCCCAGTTCCCTTCCCAGTGCCCTCCCAGTGCTCCCAGTTCACCTCGTTGCCGATGAGGTCCATGCGGTGCTGCACCCAGGGCACCCACTGGCACCTCCCAGTGCTCCCAGTTCCTCCCAGTGACCTCTTAGAGCTCCCAAACCTCCCCAGTTGCCCTCCCATTCCTCTCCCAGTGTTCCCAGTACCCTCCCAGTGTTCCCAGTTCCCATCCCAGTACCACCTCTAGAGCTCCCAGACCTTCCCAGTCCCCTACCAGTAACCACCCAGTACTCCCAGTCCCTTCCCAGTGCTCTCTCAGTGCTCCCAATTCCCCTCCCAGTCCTCTCCCAGTGCTCCCAGTGCCCTCCCAGTGCCCTCCCAGTGCTCTCTCAGTGTTCCCAATTCCCCTCTCAGTCCCCTTCTGGTGACCTCCCAGTGCTCCCAGTTCCTCCCAGTTCCTCTCCCAGTGCTCCCAGTGACCTCTTAGAGCTCCCAAACCTTCCCAGTTCCCCTCCCAGT
>NW_010187911.1:13159-14430 GCF_000695765.1 Mesitornis unicolor | reverse complement strand
TATATATTTGGTTTATTGTCTGTGGTAAGAACATATAGCTGAGTAAGAGCCAGATCATCCTTGTAATTGTAGTGTTGACTGGAGAACGATCCAGTGGGTGGCACTTATCTTTTTATGGCAAAGCAAGCTGATGTCCCGATGTGGCCATAGTGAGGATGCCCTTGGAGTTTGTTTCCAAGGGGCTGTGTCCCCCACTGGTGTGAGTGAGATCTGCCAAAGTTGCCATATCAATTTATATTAACGGTCCGTTCGGAACTGTACTGCCCAGTGTGTCCTGGCCACCTTCCAGCCCCTGCGGAGACCCTGGGCCAGATCCTGGGTGATATCAGGGTGGCTCTGTTGACTCTGTGGGTTTGTATCTGCTGGAAATGCACGGTATGAAATACAGTAGGCCCATGATAGGGTTGTGCTGATTGAAACCAGCCAAGGGTATGACAAATCTTCCTCTTAATATTTCAATTGACTTTGGCAAACTTGCTTCTTTCTTGTGTATCCTAAATCAATGTGTAAGTGCTGCTGACAGTAATTTCCACTTTTGTCTGTGCAGATGGCTGCCCTTCACTTGGCTGCGGTGTTTATACCTGCTAAGTTTGCAAACACTTTCCTGCTACAGCCTCCCGTTGAGCAGTATTTTTCCTTAGCTGTCATATTTGTGAGATGAAAATGTTCTTTGTTGGGCCCTGCTAGAATGTGAATTTTCTTCTATCGATGAGGGCTGCTGAAGTCTGGTGCGGAGGCACCTCTGCGATGTGCACCTCATGCAGCACGGATGCTCTGGACAAGGGGAGTTGAACCATCTTAGGGGTCTGGATGCTCCAGAGCGGAATCTGACACTGGTGTCCAGACCCTTCCGTGGCTTTGGAAGTCATGCTGCTGGTTCCTATGACTTTTTAATTGCATGTCACTGTAGACCCCAATGCACTATATAATTATTATCAAATAGCACATCCCTAGGCTGAACACTGCAGTATGAGTGCTAGAGACTCATATTTTCCTAAGGCACCGCTGTTCTCTTTGCTAACCCTTGTTCGGTATCAAGAAGAAGCTGCTGCTTTTTTGTTTGTTTAGCTCCTGTCTTAGACTCTACATAAAATCTGCAATGCATCAGTCACGCACCCAACTTCAGTGCATGTTCCCTGGTGTACGATGCTTTGGTCCAGCTGCTCTTTCAAGGCAGGCTATTGTTCTATTCAAAGAAGACAAAGACAAATAATTAAAATGAGCTTTTCTTTTGTGTCCAGGGAGAAGATGCCATTCCACCATGTAACAGC
>NW_010187911.1:0-13135 GCF_000695765.1 Mesitornis unicolor | reverse complement strand
TCTCTTTCCGCTGGCAGCGACAGTGAGCAGCTCGCAAATATCTCTGTGGAGGAACTGGATGGTGAGCAACGTCCTTGTGGTTTGCCAAAGGGGGCTGGGAGCAGGGAGAGGCTCGTTTTCACCTTTGCTGTAGCGTTGCTGTGCAATAACCAGAGGTATTCACCCCGTGAAGAGCAAGGAGCAAAAGGCAGGTCAGAAGCGAGATGGTTCAGCAGATCAATGACAAAGAAAACGTCCCTGACCAAAGTTATGTTGAGAAATGTAGACTGATTTTAGCTTCAGATTTTGTCCTTCTGCCTAGAAATAAAGCAGCTTTTTGAAAGAGTAAGACTGCTTTTTATGGGAAAAACTTTACAAGAGAAAAAGTTAGTCTAATATCTTTTTATAAAGATGTCTTTAACCTTTCCTGAGAACCTGCAGAGCTGAACCTGTCTTCCTAGCAAGTCTTCTCATTTGCTTTGTGGCCGTTCAAAAGTGAGGCTTCTCTTGGTATCTCAATATAACAAGATGCATAGAGGTGGCTTATGGCTTAAAAAGCTGGAAGGAGCTTTAAAATTCCCCTTTCCAGGTCAGTGACTGGGAGTGTAGACTGCAGTCAGACTAGCCAAGGCTATCAGGAAGGTTGTCCATTATGATCCTGTCATTTCATCCCTAGAAGGTGGTTGCTGCTAATCCCTTCTGCCCCGCAGATGGGATGGGAGGCCAGGTAGACTCCCAGTCTGGTCCATGGTAGGAAGGTCTCTTGTAGGCAATTTGTGGCTCACCAGGGTCATTTCCAAGCAAAAGTTAATATTGTTGACAGCTGGTCTTTGAGGGCTGTGGAACAAATTTAAGCTCTTGGTTTGCTTCCCAGTGGACATTTGGTAAAAGCCATGATCATAAACAGTGGTCTCAATGGAGAACTTGATGAGGAAATGAGCCAGGGAATGGTGCAAGGTGGAAATGGTCCATCCAGGACAGGATGGAGTCATTTTGGTAAAACAGAAGGCCAACATTTCTGCCCATCCGCCCCCTTCTCACCTGTGCTTTGGTAAATCAGACCTTAGTTTTCAAACCTTTTCAACTTGCAGTCTTTGGATTTGGTTTTGCTAGCTTTACATTAACTTAATCTTAAGCGCAGTGGTTTTTGAGTGTTTGTAACTGCTTTTCTTCTCCCCAATGAGTATGTGCTGAATGCAGTTCAGGTGAGAGATGCAGTGTGAGGAACCACTTTCAGTGCAGCTTAGCTAAGATCCCAGGGACACCGTGACTGCTCTTCTCCTGGGTTACAGGATCTTCGCTTGAGGATTTGAGTTGGTGAGCAGAACCAAATTGGCTTAGCTTCTGTGCACCCTATAGATGACAAATTATGCAGCAAGGTAAAGCTTAGCTATTGTCCTTATTCAGGATGGGAGGGGCTGGCTGAGCAGATGGGAGGACATTGGATGAGGCCTTGCAGTTTATTTCAGATGCAGAGAACAAGGGTTTTTCTGCTGTGCCTACCCTGATTAGAACACGTCTGCTGTGGTGGGCTTTCAGGTTTGCAGACAGCTGCCAAGAGCTGATTCAAGTGGCATCAGGACTGCGATCCATTGTCAGGGCCATCCCGTTACACGAGGGGAACTTGTCCTTGATTTGTTCCCCTTCTGCTTGCATGGAAATGGTCTGTGGCTGGACATGGGGAGGAAGCCCAGTCTCATTTCCACTCTCCCCATGTCTCTCAAGCCATGTCAGGTGGTCTGCAGCCTTCAGGACCCCTCTTGGCATTGCCTCCCCACTGGAGGAGGCATCAGGGCATAGCCCCATGGTCAGACCCACCTTCCCAAGGAGAAACAGCACTCCAGAGGCTGTGGATCCTCTCTGCTAATTAACAGCAAATGAAGTGAATTAGGTGTAGAGGAGCTGTCTTTTGATAACGTAGCAGCCGAGTCGCTGCTAATGCAAGCGCTGCATCCATTTAATGTTGGTGCCCCATTATAACCGTGCTGCTGAATTGGAGAGCAGTGGAGTTCATTCATCTCTATTCACAAAGAGTATCCCCCTCATTCTACAGGAGAATGGTTAGAGCTCTTTAACTAATCATCCATTTATTCTCTGGCTGTTGAGCACAGGCTTCTTGTTAGAATTTAGTTACAGTTTTTTGACAGCCTTTTGCATTACAAACACCTATTTTCAAGAGCTTTGTGTCTTTGCCATCAAGATATGCCCCAGTTCTTAGCCTAGAAGAGAAGAGCTCAACCTCAGGCCATTTTCCCACCTATAAACACAAAAGTGGTACCAAATTGATTCATGTTCACTAAAGCCAGAGCAGCATAAGAAGCTGGAGATACTTTTCTGTGTGCCAGCTACCTGATTACAGCCTAGCCACTGGAAATTATATGTAATGTGAGGTCAGCAGTCACTGTCTTACTGTATTTTGTCACTAATACTAGATCAGTGCCCGGGTGTGCTGCTAATGGTGAAGGTATCACTTCTTAAAACCAGAACAGAAATAGTCTTTCTGCCTTTCAGCATAAACTGTCTCAGGGTGAGTAACAAAATGTTCTTCCTTGAGAAGTTAATGTCAGTGTATGGGAGCTTTGTGGATATATCAAGCTGTGATAGCTTGATGCCAATAACATATTTGCATTTAATCTTACAGGCTGGGGAAAAGATGCCAAATTCTCCTTGGTTTCTTTTTCAATGAGATTTCTGGTCTCAAGGGAGTTCCAACCTATTGAGAAATTCTGGTCACACGTATTAAGTTATTAAAGGTTTGAAGCTAGGGAAGTCAGTGGGAATTTTCTATAATGCTCCTCTGCGCTCCAGGCTCCAACAAGTGCCTGATCTGTCGGGTTTTTTTCTAGCAGATTTACTGAGTCTAGCGTTTTGTGTCTCGATGCTGTTTGCTTGAGGAAGGATTTCTGCAAGTGTGGGCTCTGGGATGCTGCAGGGCTGCAACGCAGTGTGTCTCCGCAGGCACGTGTCTGCGGCGAATACCAACGAATACTCCACGTTTGCAGCCTGCAGGTGCTGGATGAAGGATAATATGGAGATCAGGAAATGAAAAATATTTCTGACTTCAAGTAACGTAGGGGGGGAAGGAGTCTGGGTTTGCAGATGTACGTGCGCCATTCAGAGTGACCTGCCTAGGGTGCTGCTCTGCCTCTTCTCCCACCGGTTAATTTTCTCCTATGAAAACTTTTCCGACTTGCATCAGCCATCTGTCGACTTTAACTCTGCTCTGGTTTTTTTCCATCCTGCTTTAAATACTATGCTGGCAGCAAAGGAAGAGGCTGGAGAGATAGCGGGTCACTGCTGATGGCTTGTCTATTCCTAGCAGCGGTGTTTGCTATTTGCAGTTCTGTAGTAGCGTGAGGGTTTTTAGAAGCTGTCACCATCACAAAGGGAATTAACTTGCAGGAAGCTATATTAGGCGATGCTTAACTTTGTAACATCAAGTAAATGACGAAGCTGAAAGTGGCAGGCCATCCATAACTTGTCTCTTAGGGACCGCAGAGTACAGTGGGCTCTCAGATGGATGTTATTGCCATATGCTTAGCAGTTCCTATGTGTGAGATTAGAAATTAAGGCCGGGAGGAACTGTTTCACATATAGATTTTCTGGCTATTGTTGGTTGACATAAAGTTGTGGCACAGTTTGTTCATACTCTGTGGTTTCCACATCCCTTCTAAAACCAGCTTCTCTCTTCATGTTATGAACCGTTAGGAGTATTTTTAATAAAAAATGGTGGATGGAAATCATCATGTCAGGTTTGAGTCATCCACCTCCATAGGCACTATCTAAAGGTTATTGTCAGTAGGTAAAAACATTCCCATAGCAGGAATCTGACAAATATCACCTGGAGGGAGGTACATGCATTATAAGCAGGCTTTGCAAAAAGTGTCTGTGAAATGCGTGCTAGTCCATGCCTTGCAGAGAAAACCCAAATGTGAACCACAGAAGCAGCTATTTGTCCAGAAAGACAATATGGTAAATCCTTACCTGACCCAGATTCCTTTGAAATCATCACTGCCCATGCAGGAGAAAACATCACTGCACGGCAGCAGGACAGCTATGGGCATCTGGTTCCTTGAACCACTAAGCCTTGGCTCTAGGTGAGGTCTGTGGTATCTACGAAGCTTTTTCTAGGCTGGGGGATTTATTATTTTTTTTCTGGCTGTAGACATCAACCAGTCCTTAAGGTCGAGATCCAGAGTGGAAATGCCAGTGCATGGTTTTGCCTGCCTAAACTGAAGAGGTCAGCAGAGCAATGTGTGAAATGGGGGCAAAGCTGTTGGCTGCAGGACCTTGGGGTCAGGTAAACTTCAAGGCAGGAATCTGGGGATTCCCTCACCAGGGGACTTTTCTATCATTATAGATCATACATCACATTGCAGGCTTTGCTTTACTTGGTTTCTGCTTCTTTCCAACAACCTCACTTCTGTCACCTGCAGATGCTCTTAACCAAGTTGCTCTTTCCTGCACTCCTGGGTAAAAGACAACCATGAGCAGTTTCAGAGTATACTGGGAAACAGCTCTTGAAATAATTTAAAAGGCATAACTAAATGATGCCTATATGGATTTTAAATTAACAGTAGTCTCCCACATGTCAATAATGCAGGCAACGACAAGCAGCTGAGGATGCATTCAGCCTGCAGTCCTAGCAGCACGACAAGGGTCATGGGGCTGGTGGCATGCTGGGTCCCTGCTGGGGACCCAGTAAAATAGTCCCATGTCACAAACACAGCCACGCTGTCCTAGCCCTGCCTCTGAAAATAAGGCCAAAATCAGGGATGTTTAAACCTCTTGTGCATGTCTGATATAATGGTCCTTGGATGCTCTAAGTCCCAGGAACGGAGGGACCATGATGCTGCAGAGTGTTGTTACCTTGCAGGCTCATTTGGGGGGGGTTATTTAGCAGAAACCCCATAAGCCATGAGAATTGTAGCTGATCCAGATCCTAGTTCACTCTCATGTTATCAGGATGGCTCAATAAATAGTCTCTTGCTTTCTGGAGAGCCAGGGCTGCCATGTGACTCCTCATATCTCTCTCCGTGTGTTTTTTCTCCGGATCTGCTTGTTTGCTGGCAGAGGTTTTAATCCTGCCGCTGGGCGCAGGAGGCGATGGGGCAGGCAGACTCCCTGCAGCCTCCAGAGCCAGCTGGCTGCACGTGTCACTGACTCATGCTGATTATCTGGGGTGTCCCAGGTGAGATCAAACAACATTTTGGAGAAGCAGCATGCTCAAGAAGGGAAACCCAAGGGAGAGAGGCATTAGTCACTTGACTGACTCACAGAGCAGCAACAGGGCTGAGTCTGCTCCACTTGGCTTTTTGTCCATGGGAAGGAAAAAAAAAAGCCACTCAGAGAAGTGGAAAGAGAGAGAAATATGGAAGAAAGAGCATCCTGCTGGCAAGGAATTTGTTGCAAGAATTTTCTCCTGGGAGAGGAGACATCGCAAGGGGGAGCATGTGCTGGCGTATGGCCGTGCAGGGATGCTCTGATGGCCAGCATGGGGATTTGTGCATGGGTCTCCAAAACTGTGCTTCAGTGTAAGCACTGCAAGCAGCCTGCTAATTAAGTGGATGAAACTGTATAAAGCTCATTTTCTCTTTTTCAGAGTTCTTTTTAAAGAGAGGTTTACCCACAGCATCTCCACTATGAGTGATCATGGCTGGAAATTGAATAATTTATGTCTTGGATTGGGCTTTAATAGTGTTTCGTGTCTCTGAATATGAAACTGCGGCATCACTATGCAAATTGTTCTGTGGACAGAAGCAGCTGTATCTCACTTCTGCTGAGCTCCTTCTGCTGGTTTTCCAGTTACATATTTTGATTACAGTGTGGATTTCCTTGGGACTCAGTAGTTTCAAGTGTGAAGCAGCCTCCATTTAAAAACTCATAACAACTGGCACAGTATTAATATTCTGTATAGTATTATTTTATTGCAAGGTGCACATTTGCTCCAGACAGTGTCCAGTGGGTGAGAGAAGTAGTTGATTTAGAAATTGTGGCTGCCTGTGTGCTGGCTTAGCCCGGATGAGGTCCAAGGGAATCCACTGCGGGAGAGATGTAGAGTTACAGCCCTGTGGGCTGCCCCAGCCTCATGAGCAGTCTCCAGATGTCAGCGTTGACTGGAGTAGCTGGCAGACACATGGCCCCTGCATCTGGAAGGGCTCAGGTCCCCTGGGCTGGCTTTGGGAAGCCTTCCCTCGCCTGGCACAAAGCGGTCCTGCATGCTGCAGATAGATGTCTCTTCATCCAACCCCAACATCACCGACCTCTCACTCTGGACCTCCAGGAAAGCTTTTTTTATTTTTTTTTTCTGAAATTAGTAGCAGTTACCACCCCAAACAGGCAATTGTGATGTTTGGACACCCCAAGTGGCTATGCCCAGGGAGGTCTGACTCTGGGTTTCACCGGAGAGCAAGACCCTGTCTTGCAAGTTTTAACTGTTGTGTTGCCTGAGGGTTCACTGGGGCTTGAAAATCAGCACTGGGTTTTCTCCAGCACTAGAGAAGGTGGCAGAAAGCTATGGAGTGGGGGAAAAAACTCCAGAACAGCAAATATTTCCACCCTCCAATGCTTTACAGCCCAAGCCCTACTCAAGGTGCCAGTTCTTTGGCAGGCTGGTTACCCAGGGAGATAAATGTATTTTTGGATGCAGCCTTGGGAAAAGGCTTGCAGAGGCTCTGTTCCTCCTCTGCCAAGGGGGATGTTTCACCTGGACTCCCTGCCCCCAAAATGCAAGCCCAGGCATCAGCACCATCTCTGAGGAGAAGAGTCCTTACAGCAAGAGAGTATAAATAAGATGAGATTGGCTGCCAACAAATTAGAATTACAGGGGCACCATCTGGGTAACAATTAAAGAGATTGTTTGAGCTCCAGCTATGCTGACATAGGTACAGGAACTGGCTGGCGAGCAAGTGAGTTATTAGTGGTGGAAATTCAGATATCCTTGGTCAGAGGCTGGAGGGTTTCTGTTTTATTGTGGTGGAAGAAGGAGCCTCTTTGAGCTAGAAGATGATAGTTTTGGGGAGAGGGCTGCGGACTGTGTCTCCATATGGCTCCTTCCAAAGCTGCTGTTTTTTTGTCTCACTGCTGGGACTCGGTGCAGGGCTGATGCTCCTCGCAGCCGTTTCGGATGCTGCCCGTTCGCTGGCAACTGGGGTCTCAGTGGAGCAAGCTGGTAACTCACTGCCTGCATCGCCTCAGGCCACGGGTACAGAGAAAATTCAGATCAAGGGCTAAACATGCTTTAAAAGGCATTTAAATCTTGCCACGACACATTTATACAGATTTTAATATGGATTTTTAATTTTTTATGCCGGCTTCTAGGCTGGATCATTAATTTTACAAGTTCCTTCAATCCTTTGCCTTAAAACCCTTAAACTTTAGCAAGTTGCTCCTGCTCTGTCATTGTGTGGACTCGGGGGTTTCATCCTTACCTGCTGCCTTGCTGCGCTGCAGATGTCTTCCCTGGGAGATGGCTTTCAGCCATGCATAGGAGGACTGAGGCCAGGGTAGGGTCTCTGCATCCCATAGGGATGGGGTGCACAACCTGGGTCTCCTTTACAGGAGATTAAATGCTGCTGTCTCCCTCGTTTACCAGCTGAAAGCACAGGAGAGCTGTGGGTACAGAGGGGCATTGGGGTGTTGTACACTACACAGCTCTCAGCACACCTTTTCATGCTGGTGTAGCTCCCACTGAGCTTGTCTGGGATGCAGTCAATCTCTCCAGAGCATCTTTCCCTTGTAAAGGGAGACACCAAGTTCTGACCCATATCTGTGGCTTTTGGGGCTGAAAGGGGCTGGCAGTGCCACAGGAACAGAGATTTCCATCCAAAGCAGCCCAGGAATGGCTTCCCTGTCCCAGAAACGGAAGTGATGGTGCTTTTTTTTTCAATTGAGTGAGAAGCGTCTGGCTGGCTCCTTCCCAAGCCGCAGGGCCAGGGCACTGGGGAAACCTCAGCTCTGCTGAAGCCACAGCAGGTCCTGAGAGTCAAGCAGTTGGTCCCCAACTGAAAATTACTCTGCTGAGTCATTTATTGCCATTTAGCTCCACAGACAGAGCCACAGACCTGGATTCTGGCCTGGATTTAAGCTGCCTTAGACATCCCTCCATGGCTTTGAGAACCAATTAAATGGCTTGCTAGTTATTTCATTTTCCGGGGACTCTTTATTGGTGCTGGGCTCTCAAGGGCTGATGCATGGCTTGAAAAGGCCCTGGACAAGGTTCGAGGATGAATGACTCGACATCCTGGGGATTCCCAGCAGCGTGGACCTGAGCAAGAGGACCCAGTGCTGGTGTGGGTGGTTGCGAAGGGCAGAGTAGGATGGACCTGAGGGTCTCATGGCTGCTGCCAGGTCTGCAGCAACACACAGTGTCTTGTAGTTAGGCTTTGCAGGTCCCTGCTTTAATTACCATAATTTTAAATACTTAAGGATTTGGAGGTTATCGTCATGATCTGCATGCAGTGCATGTGCCCTTTTTGTGGTCGTGATGCTGTGGACTGTTGGGTGCCCCTCCGAGCTGCAGAGACTGATATTTCGGCCTGGCTGTGTTCATTCACTGTGTCTTTCAGCACGTCAGCTTTAATCAAGTCATAGCGAACCCAAATCAATTCCCTTGCCTCCCTTGGTGCAGTCACCTCACCAAAGCACAAACATCTGCAAAAAGCCTCTGTTCTGCACTGCTGTCTATAGAGGAACATTCAGAAATAGGTTTGCCCCATAAATAATGAGGTTTAGGGGTTAGATATACATAATGAGAAGCAGGAGTCCAGATATCTATGTCTAGTTCTTCACTGGGATGTTTTGGACATCATTGATCTTTCTGTGCCTCAGTTTACCTAGCAGCAGCAATACTTGTGGGGGGAGGAGAGCAATGCATCTGCCACTGGTTGGGGTGCTGCAAGACCTGTGGGCCAAGCATCATTGTGCTCCCCACAAGCAATGGCTTTGCTCTGACTCCCCGTGCCACTATGCCTGTGGTCACAAACGAGCCTGTTGGTGACAAGGGGGGAAGGGGAAGACTGGCACAGAAGGACACTATCTTGGCACAACAATGCTGCAAAAATGACAGGGAGAAAAACTCAGTGATCCAGAGAGGGTTTCACTTGGCTCTTCTGAAGGTTTTTGTTTTTTTTAATGCCATTCAAAGCAGGGCAATGCCAAGGTCAGTGCTCCCGGCCTGTGTTTGGCTGTTGGGGCATCTGCACGGTGCTACCAGACACATCCTGGCCTTGCTGCGCTCCTGGGCAGCAGCCATTGCCTGTGGATGCTCTGCTGTGCCGTGCCAATGGTGTTTGCTGTCCTTGTTCCCTGCCCTTGCTTATGAGAAAATGCATTTATCTTCTTGAGGACGGGGCCAGTGGCTTGGTAGAGCAAGGAGTCCCTTGTGCGAGTCCAGATGAGGGAGGCAGCCAATAATAATGCCAGGAATTAAACAAATAGACCTGGCCATCCTCTTCTACCATCTGGAAATCTTTGTTTCCCAGTTGAGGGTCCTGGGACTGTCTCAGCCCCAGCTAAGATGAGGAAGAGGTGCAAAGACTGGACTAATTA
The DNA here is from genome assembly GCF_000695765.1 of Mesitornis unicolor. Taxonomy (NCBI): domain Eukaryota; kingdom Metazoa; phylum Chordata; class Aves; order Mesitornithiformes; family Mesitornithidae; genus Mesitornis; species Mesitornis unicolor. Next base: position 3,607 of record NW_010187911.1, on the reverse strand, counting down.
AATGGGCTGTTTGAGAGTGCTGCCTCCCACGTGATGTCCTGAAAAGTCAGAGCTGGGGAAGGCAGGAGGAGAGGAGAGGCAGCAGGGAGGGATGTGGGGCAGCAGTGGGATGGGGCAAGATGGGTGCTGGGCAGGAGGGAGTGAAGGGGGTAGAGGGCATGATTTGAAGGCGAGAGGATGGGCATCTGCACTTCCCAGAGCTGTCTGAGCCTGCAGCCAGAGCTGCATGCAGCAGTCGGCAGCTGTTGCAGGACCCTGGGGCCACAGCCACTGGCCAGATGGGTACAGGGGGAGGGAGCAGGAGCCTTTTGCAGCTTGACTGGCTACAGCAACATCAAAGAGGATCAGTACAAACCCTTTGAAGTCAGACTGAGCTCCTGGCTGCTTGTGAAAACAAAGGGGTGCAAATCCACAAGGGTGACAGGGATGCTGTGAGATGATGGGTAAGCTGGCAAGGCACAGTGAGGGCTCAACTACCTTTACTTTTCTGCTCTGACACTCAATGTCAGGGATGTGTCTGGGAGCACCGAGCATGCAGCAGAGCTCGCCAGAGCCAGGTAGTTCATAAAACGCTCTGTGAGCCTTCAGTGCCAGTACAGCCACTGCAGTGGGGAGTGCACGGGCTGAAATCACTGCAGTTCCTAAGGCTGATGCCAACCTGGCTCAGATTATTCCCTCTCCAAATGAAATCAGTTAAAACCGTGCTGGGTTTTTTTTTTGCAGACTAAGGTCAGCCCAAGGTCCTGCATCTCCCATGTTGCTGGGGGATGCTGCCAGGGGCTCTTGGTGAGCACCACGATCCTTGCATCTGCCATGGTCTCCCGCTCATCTCCACACTGAGCGACTGTCGTGACCTGAGTCCTGACAACATTCAGCAGAAGGAAAAGTAGATAGGGTCAAACATCCAATCCTTCAAAATGGGATTTGAATGGGTTTGACAAGTAGTGAGCTGCTCAGTCCTGCGTCCTGCCCAGAGCTGAGGTGTTGCAGGTGGTGCTGAGACATGAGACAGCTCAGAGCAAGAAAAATAACTTTCAGAAACATTAACAGCTGGAATTTTCAATTTTTAGTATTGCAGAATGGCTCAAAGTCTTTCTTAAAATGTTTCACTTGTTTTGATAAGAATTCTGTAAGAAAAAAAATAATGAAAAAACCCAAAGCCTTGGTAGTGAAAGATGTTTATGTCTTGTGTTCCTGAATGCACATCATTAGGTTGTCATTTAAGGAAAGTCCCAGTTTCTAAATAAGCCATTAGAACACAAGCCTATTAGCAACATGTAGGATGAGGCAGTATTTTGTATTTTAGGATTATTCTTTTGGGCAAGTTCTATTTAATTTGCTAGCAAACACAAATCTCATTACTTTTCTTTGAACTAAATCTAATCCAGGGCATGAGATTTTGTGAATAGGTTTGAGTGGGGAGAGGGAAGAAAATATGGCTGTGTAACTGATTGTAATTGCTATTACTTCCCCAAGGTAAAAAAAAGATTTGAAGCGGTTTTTTCCTCAGCAATTCTTCATGTTTGCACATAAGGAGTAAATTGTGCTTTGCAGGGACACAGTAATTTCTGCCTTTGAAACATGAAACTGTGTTTGCCAATGCGTCTGATGGATGAAACGTCCATCGTGAGTATTTAAATGCAGCTTGTCACTGCTTTGTAAATTTGATTTCAATGTTGCAGAAGAGAAAATGAGAAAATAGAGAGAGAGTTGGAGTATATCACCAAAACTATTTTCTCTCCTGCTTCGCCCCTCGGGGAGGTGAACGTGCGATGGGCTGAGGGTTCCCTCTGTAAGAGCACCAGAGTTAATGTGGTCCATCGTGGCACAGACTGTGGGAACCGAGTCTGCATCTCTGGAGCTGACAGCGGGAGTTACAGCCCTAAGACAGGCGCTGCCTCCCAAACTCAGCTGTGCAAATACAGGATTTCTCAGTTCAGCAGCAGTTTTTAAAATAAAGAGGTAGGGGGGATCAATTTCAGTTTCAGCCTAATCAGCACATTTTTATTTTTACATTTTTTTTTTCACTGATCGGAAGCTGGGAAAAAAAATCTCATCTGTTTCAAAACAAAGTGTTTCATTTAGAGGCTGAGCTTTTAAACTTATTTCTGTTCTGGAAGTGTGGCAAACTTGTAGATTTTGGCTCGCCAAGTCATGTGCTTCTGTTAAAAGAGTCAAACCAAAACATTTTTTTTTCAGTGGGAGCCTGGACAGGCAGCTTGTGCAGCTGCTGTGAGCTGATGAAGTGTTCCAGAGAGGCTGAATCTGTGTTTTTGGAGAAAGCACTTCAGCAGACAAACTGTCTTGTGATGTTTCTTCTGTTACCCTCTACAGTTCCCTGAAAGGAGGAAGTAGCGAGGGGAGGGGGCAGTCTCTCCTCCCAAGCAGCAAGCAATGAGACAAGAGGAAAGGGCCTCAAATTGCACCGGGGCAGGGTTAGATTGGATATGAGGAAAAATATCTGAACGGGAAGGGTTATCAGGCACTGGAAGGGACTGCCCAGGGAAGTGGTGGAGTCACCATCCCTGGCAATATTTGAAAGATGCGGAGATGAGGTACTTACAGATATGATGGACAGGTTATGATTGGACTCTATGATCTCAAAGGTCTTTTCCAACCTAAATGAATCTGTGATTCTCTGGCCAAGGCAATGACAAGGTGCTGTGATAAGGCAAGAAGGAGATTTGGGCAGGGAATCCACAGAGATCCCTTCCATCCAACCAAGGTGCAGAGGATCCCTAAAACTGGTGGCATCATGGCTGAGTCACCTTGAGACAAGCAACTCTGCATCCATGGGGTCTGGCCTCTTCACCGCAGCCATCTGCCAAAGGGCTCCAGTGCATTAATTGCTCCTGTGCCCAGCTCCCATGAACAGAGCCTGCTCTGCTGGTGAGCCCATGAGGAACGGGTGTCTCAGCCCAGTGGTGCTTCTGAGCAGCTAAAATATACAAGGTTTGGTTTGGATTGAGATGCAAAAAGAAAACACACATTCCCCCCAACCCACTGCCTGCTTCATTTTGAGGCTGTTGAAGGGGTTAGGGAGATAATCACTTCTTCAGAGTCCAATCCAGCTGCCTTCTGGGCTCGTTTCTCAATAGCTTTATTTTACTATATTCCCCATCTTCTTTTCTCTCTCTCTTTCATTTTTCACAGTAAAAGGTGGAATATCCGAGCCAAGGAAATGGAAGTAAAGTAAATAAAGAAGCTGGTTAAATACAGGGCTCTGGAGGGAGGTGCTGGCTGGCCTCAGGCTTTCCTGCTGCCCTGCACCGAGGTCCAGCATTTTCTGCCTGCCCTTTTTTTGGCTCTGGTAATAGCAAACAGGAGAGATGCTTTGGTTTCTGGAACTCCTATCGATAAGGGTAAGGCTTATGTGTCCTTATAGAGGGAGAAGTTCATGTAATAAAAATGCAGAAGGATATGGATTAGACAATCAGCCTCTCACTTAAAAGACCTGTTTATCATTAGCTATTCTGGGTTTTTAAAGGCTTTTTTTGAGGCAGTGATTGGAGGAATTTTTCTGCAGGAGAGATTTATAATCTCCTGTGTAACAGTGTGTCACGGAATCGCACCAAGATGTCTACATGCACACAAATAATGAACTCAA
>NW_010187910.1:0-14188 GCF_000695765.1 Mesitornis unicolor | reverse complement strand
TTTCCAACCGAGCGATTCTGTGATTCTGGAATAGCATAACTATGTTGGCTTATGAAAGAGCTGGCCTGAAGGCCACAGGAAGATGGGGTCAGGGAAGACTAACTGGACTTTTGATGTTGCTGTCTGGACCATTTTTTATGTTCATTTCATGTTTAGGAAAACATCCCCTAGAACAGAATTTGCTGCTGTGGATTTCAAAAGGCAGCTTCTGCCTGGGCATGTAAAAGAGTTCAAAGGAAGAGAGTCCCCCCATGTAGTTCGGGTACACGTTCTCTTTCTAGAAGCCCTGGGGTTCAGGCAGAGGAAGAAACCAGCCAGGTTTATTTTCACTGTTGAGAATTGTGGTAGCTCAGCAACGAAACCTGGAAACACAAAAGATAGGACAGCTGCCCACCCACTTTGTAAACTCAGCACAGGTGGCTGAAAATAATACCTGAGCAAATATCACCAGTCACTTCTGAAACTTTCATTGTATGAACATTTGCTGTAGGTGGTTCTATTGGTATTTGCTTGGCAAACAACCTGCTTTGGAACAAAAGAAAAAGGCTTCCAAGGAATAATTATGCATTAATTAACCTTACAGATAACGTTATCAGCATAACTTTTTCTGCTATTATGAACTTTAATGCCGTTCTCAATTTTAATCTTAACATTGACACTGCTTGAGTAACTTCGGTGTTTAAAGGTGGTTAATTTTTTGGCCTGCATGTTTTGGAGACCCCTTAATAGCTTCCCCTTGTCCCCAAGACTGCATTCTGCAAGGGATGAAGAGTCTAGCTGATCAGGTATCAAACCATGCAATATCTGTTCAGCTCCCTGATTCTCCTCCACGGATGCGGGCAACCTTTTCATATTTGTGGGTCTCAATTTTCCTCTGTGATACTGGAAAACTCCATTGTCCTATTCTCTGAGGACTATAGAATTAGCCATAGAAAGATATATATGGATTCTGGATGCATAGTTGCTCAACTACTGTGGCTGGTAAGTTTAGGAGAAGACAGAGCCAAGGCTCCTTGGTTTCCAGGTCATATGTAATGAAAAGGCAAACCTTTCCCTCCTACTCTGACTGGTGGCACATAGTGATATTCCCACAAGTTGATGTTCTGACTTTAAAACAATTTTGTTATGCATTTGCCAAATAGCCAGAGCTTCATGCTCACAGATGTGAAGAGCAAAGGGTTTTTTCAATAGAAGGAATACAGGTCCTCTGGGGATAATTTCATCTCCTTCAGCTAAAGCATTGCCTGAACCAGTGTTTAGAGATGCTCTTGCTCCCTTTTTCAGATGAAGAAAAACTGATTCCTCAGGTTTGCAGGTCTCTTCTCCTCTGACTGACAAATATTTTAAGGTTTGAGCTTCATTTCGAAGACAACTTTGCAGAAGCAAAGATTGAGCTCCAGACATGTTGGCTTTAATTTCTGAGGTGAGCTTCCTGCTTTGCTCTGATGCTTGGGATGAGCATGAGCCCAGAACGATGGGCATGGCTCGTGATGGTGGCTGGGGGCTCCATCCTGCAGAGAGTCCCATATTCTCAGCATGGGGCATGTCAGCATAGCACGGATTGTGGGTGCTTCAACACATCAGGTCTGTACTCGCACGGGTGTGATGCTGATAGCAACAGCCTTGAGTAACTTCAGTAGCTCCACAGGGTTCTAGGAAGGTGCTGATCACCATTGCACTCATTAGTGAAAAAAACCAAACCCAAAACATAGCAAGAAATAATTCTAGCTCCATGAAGTTGTGATTATTTTTTATTTATTTCGTAGTTAGAAATATTCTGGGCAGCTTTAATTTATTAGTTAATTTGAGGCCAGATGTTTTTACTTAGCACTTGTATTTATGTCGGTTGGTAAAGACCTGTAACATGATAGTTATTCTTTTTTAATGTATGTCTCTGTTACTACTGGAAATGCTTACCCTGGTAAACCTCCTTTGTGAAATAAACATTCTAGGAATCCTCAGGAGGGGACCAGTGTGATTTCTGAGCCTGTTGCTAGCAGATAGTCCCTTTTCTTTGAAGGCCAAATGTATATGGACTTCACTGCTTCATCAACTTTTCCTAGAAAATCACATGCTAATGGTTGTAATGGAGTAAATTTTTCAGTGGAAATCATTGCCTGATCTCATTGTTATGTTTTTCTGATGCTTTTGATCTTGGCTGAACTGCAGAAGCTACCTGTGCAGAGGGGCGTGTTTGCCACGGCCATCCTGAGGACATCATGACAGACCTGGACCCAGGGCCGTGGATTGCTTCAGCAGTGGAAACTGGACCTCAGCTCTGCAGACCCAGTGCGTCCTTCCTTCCAGAGCCTCCTCCTGCAAGGCTGGCTTCCTTGGGCAGTAGGTGGGGTTTGTGCCACTGCTTTGTTCCCAGAGTCCCAAGCCCTATTTACCCAGCTGGTGTCAGTTCAGAAAGCTGTTTGGATTGCTCTGTAGAAAGATTTGTCTGAAAGGTTTGCATATTCCAAGAAACCACAATGATTAAGTACACATGAAAGAAAGCATTATGATGAATAATCAGGACATAATCAATGATACCCTTTTCGAATTATAAATGATGACGCTTAACAGCTTTTAGGCAGAACGTGGGTGTGACAGTTTGAAAAACAGCATATAGCATGACATGAGACCTGTCAACTCTTAAATGAAGTAATTACTTACATGCTAAGCACGCAGATTTTAAATGTCAGTTATTTTTTTGAAATATCTCAAAAGTAAAAAATTAATTGCAATTTATCATCCTTATTAATAAAAACTGAGAATTAGAATACACTAATGCAATGAGAAATAACACTAACTGTTATGACAAAATTGCTTTATGCTTTTACTACTAAAGCATAAATCTTACTTCCCTCCAAGATTCCTCTTGTGCAACATCCTCTTCAGTGTATCACTCAGAGTAAAACAACTTCATTTTTGTATATATGGATTAGCTACATTTTAGGACATTGCCCTCGAGGTCAGAACCAGCTGCTTAAAACTGAGGCTCAAAAGAAAACTATGGATGAATCTATTCTGCCAAATGTCTGACCCTAATCCTGCAATATCTGAATTTGTGTAACCCTTCTTCCAGGACTTGACTGGTATCAAAAAAAGGACAGATTTCCATTTTAAAGGAAGTTTACAAGGCATCAGTTTTCAGGTGTTTATCATCTCATAGGGAACCACAACACAAATGTACCAATGTCTCCTTGCTCTGCTCCTGGCTGCATCTTCTTCTACTAGCTGTGTCTCACTAACCACTGCAGCTCTGTAATTTTTTTATATTTTTTTTTTTGTCAATAATGCCTTCAAGATGCAAAATGGACAAATTTCTTCTCCATTGAAGACCTTTAAATATCTTAGTCTACTTCATGGATTAAACAGGGTTTCTAGCAAAACTCCACATTATGGATTGTGGTGCTTGTACCCAGTGCTGGAATCTGATGGTGATGGGAACCTCAGACACACTCTGGGGCAATTTGTCAACTCAGACTTTCATCTGTACATACAATCCACTTTCTAGTGTGTGTCCCCTTTTAACAGAAATCCCTCTGAGCATAATTCAGATGTCTCTAAAGCTTATCTCTCAGTCCCTTCTCTCCATCAGACGCTAACAAACCCTTCAGGTGTTGTTTCCTTCTGCCATGCTTTGGAGATTGCTATGGAGGGTGTTGGGTAGATGGTAGGGAGTTGTGTCTGTCACTGAAGCCTCTGCACTCACATTTGGCCTAAAATGACCACGTAAACAATTTTACAGAATTTATTAGCATTAGCTGTGTCAAGTCTGACTGTTTACAACACGTCCTGCTCTTGTGAGACAGTTCTCTGCAAACCTCACTGACCATTTTGTTTGAGTCCTTGTTCAGGTGGCTGTTCTGGTTGCAATATGTGGCACTGATGGATGCTGCATCTGGTGTGTCTGTGTCCCTTTCCCGGGAAGACTGTACAATAAGGAAATCTCAGAGACTCATTGCATAAGCACTGTGAGGCATTGCCTGGGTAGGTCTAATATTAAGTCCTCATCCAATGCTGATTTACTCTGTCTGGGGATATGATTATTGACCTTGAATGAATTCTTTCATTCCTTAAAATAGCCACTCTTTAGACCTTGTTTCACTGAATGTTACTGTCCTTTCTCTCTGATTTTTTTTATTCATATGCTCTCCTTCACATCTTTCAGAGTTATTTGCTAAATCTTTTCTTGTCTTTCTCTGATCTTCCATAAGATTTGGGGTCTCATTAGTTAGTCTGTCCTTATTCATGGATTCACAATGCTTTCTTTGCTCTTTTTTCCCTTCTGTCTGTTTGTTTTCCCTTCTTCATTCTTTAAGCTCCTTCACAGTTTTCTCTTACATCCTCATGGTAGTGTGGACTTCAGCATCTTCAGGGTCCTTATGCTTTGGTAGCCAGACTCCTTGCTGTTGTACATTCCCCTGTGCAGGGTACCCAGACCGCATGCCTCTGCTGGCGTGTGGACATGAGTGGTGCCTGCCTTGCCAACACCATTAGGAAGGGAGCTGGAGGAAGCTGCAAGCTTGCAGTGCCCGTGAAAGGAGGGAGGATTTGGGAGGACCCAGGGAATCTGAAATGATCCATGAGAACATGTGGGGGAGCCAAGCGTGGCTCCCAAGTGGGAAGGCACCATGCTGATTGAACATCACGCTGATAATAGCAAATGCAGCAGGGAAACTGTGTAGCTTCCTTGATCAGGGGAACACCCCTGAACACTTTCAGGGTTTTTGTACACCTGTTTTGCCTTAGTGTAAGCCTGGAAAAATATCATATCCTGCTAAGTGATGTGCATGCCCCATGCTTGGAGGCCAGTGGTGTCCCAGTGTGTTTGCAGGGCATTGCCTCCTCCCAGATGGTTTGAAGGGAGGCTGTGATGCTGAGGTGTCCAAAGGCAGGCAGAGGGATATCTGGACTCCCCGCAGACTCATGGAGACACCTTTGCAGGGTGGCATGGGCCACCCACAGGCAAGGCTAGGGCTCTGAAGAGGGTCCCCTGGGTCTGGGCTGATGTCAGAGCAAAGGGTGTGGGTGGTCCCCCAGAAGAGGGGATACAGGTGGTGTCCTGAAACATGAGGACCAGTCTGGGATCAGATCAAGTCTCCATCATGATGTTGAAGCACCGTTCTTGCTTGCTGCACTGCTCATGTTGGTGACTATAGCCAGTAGCTTCTGTGTCTGAATGTATGGCTAAACTCTGAACTTGCATGTTCCAAAAAAGAAGGAAAAGCTAGATAACAAGTGAACTGTAAGTGTTCTTGTAAATTATGAAATGACTGAAATAAACACGCAGGATACTTCCAAATTAGGTCTAATGTGTCAGTGGCAGCATATTTAGTCTCTTGTTCCATGAAACTAGTTATAGTAGTTATAGGACAAGAGGAAATGGCCTCAAGTTGTGCCAGAGAAGGGTTAGATTGGATATTAGGAAAAATTTCTTTACTGAAAACGTGGTCAAGCACTGGACCAGGCTGCCCAGGGAAGTGGTGGAGTCACCATCCCTGGAGGTGTTCAAGAAGCGAGTGGATGTGGCACTTCAGGACCTGGTTTTGTGGGGCTGGTGGGGTTGACGGTTGGACTTGATGGTCTCAGATGTCTCTGCCGATCTTAATGATTCTGTGATTCTATATACAGAGACTTTCATTGTCTTCCTCAAACAACACCATGAATTCATGTTTTGGTACAGTAAATCTTACCTTTTATATGGTTCTGATTCCTGAATGTTTTAAATAAACAAAGCACAGGAAAGGTACACTTTAATCTCTCTAATGACAGCTGGAATACAGAATGAAGCTCAAAATATTATAATTTAACAAAGACCATTTCCTAAGTGCTATCTTAAGATTGTGTTTACCCTGTGCAAGCACCACGACATCTCATTTAGATGCTTTGATAAATGAAAGGAAAGAAAAAAAGTCCTGATACAGTGTTTGGAGCACTTTGTGCCAAGAATCATAATCACTGAAAACTAACTTTAATCCTGGTTTTAAATTAAGAATGTATAATTTTGTTTAGATATCTGTCTTGTAATGTCCATGCAACCTATAATAGCAGCGTTGCCATCTCATTGTAATAAGCTTTCCATAAAGATTAACACCTGCATCTTGCAAGACTAGATGGATATTTTCTTACCAGAGAAGAAGCAAGGATGTGGGTGTGCTTCTTAAGTCATCTTCTATAAGTACTATCTGGGGGGCAGAGCTGCCCTGGTCTGTCAGAACAGTGTGCTATAACAGGGTGTCTCTGACTCTGAGTTTTTGTTACTAGAATGGCAGTTAGTTTATTAATTTGAGTCACACAGAAGAAAAAGTCATCAGCTATAGAATAAACCACAAACAATATGAAAGCAGTGGTGTCACAGAAAAGATACTATTTGATAAATGTATTTCAGGGGGTTGGTGTTGGTTCCTCATTGTGGAAATACATGCATCTTCAACTATGCCAATGCATAATATTAATGCATTCTAAATTGCTGTCAGCTACAGACCAATCCAAAGCTCCACTGAGATGAATAAGAGCCTTTCTACAAATTTCAGTAGGCCTCATATCAGAATCCATATTTCTGCACACAAGCAGATGGGTTTGTGCTTTACACAGCAGAGAGTAAAACTAATTTCTTTGTCTGTTGGAAGACAGGTTTTACCATTCAGTGTGTGAGCCAGAAGGCTGTCAGCTCCAGCTAGTGCATTATGATCACCTCCTCAAGTTCATAACTCTGTATGTTAGTAAGTGTTGCCTTTTATCTAGTTTCTATGTGCACTGGAGATCCTTATCAGGCTAATAAAATAATGTGGGTTTTTTAAGGTATAATAATTTTTATTGTTAACCCCCAGCAATTTCCTTTCCTATGTCAGCATATTTGGTAAGCTGGTGGATACATCTAACCTAACTTCTTTTTTTATTATTCCTTTTTTATGTTACTTCACCTGACATTTTTGCTTCACTTCGTGTATCTTCTTGCAATTGCAATTTGGAAAATAATCTTCCAAAGTAGCATACTATATAGTTTAATATAAAAATAGTTTTCTTCTATAATGCTAGTGGAGTAATTTTACTTCAAAATAGTCTACAAATGCTTTTCATTCCACTGCCTATTTAGACAAACTCACTCTGTGCAGCATAACCTGCAACTTTTAAGTGAGATCCAAGCTTCCCACTGTTTTCAGCTGTGTACAGCCATGAAAGCCCACACAGATGGTTGTCTTATTGCCTTGAGAGGGCTTTGACTGGAGCCCGGAGTCACTCCTGTCTCCCATTTCGGATGTGCGATCCGTTCTCTAGTTCCTGTAAATAATACAGTTTTTCTACGGCAATGCAAGATAAAATGGACTTCAGGCCTTCCTTTTGAAAACTAATTGACATCTGGGAAAGTTAGGGTGCTTCTTTCCAAAGCTTCTAAGTTTCTGGCATCACTGTGTTCAGTTATAGGTATGAGTGTCTGCATAGATGTTAGTATTACATTGCCCTCATCAAGAGGCAGTGCTTGAGACTCCATTGTATTTAGTGCTTTCCAAAATTATGCACTCAAGCCTTTATTTGAGCACAGCTGTGGTGTGATTCTTTGCCCTCTGTTCAAAGCAAATTTCTATGGCTTTTCTCAGCCATCCAGGTTCACGCTTGTTTTCTCCTGTTAAACCATAGACAAGTCCTCTTCATGATCCTGATTCTTTCTGAAGCTGGCACAGGCATGCTTATTGGGATATATATGACATATTTCCTTATAATGGGTAGGGGCCAAACATGGAGATCTGAATGAGAAACCCAGGTACTTGCTTGAAAGGTTACTTTAAATTCAATGGAACTTACATTTTTTTTCTTGCTCAATGTTTGCAAATTGAAAAAGCAACAGCAAACCTTTCTGGAAATGTGTCTTAGCAATTGAAGCATTCAGTGGGAATTCTGTACTGTGCTGTGCTAGCCTAGCGTAGCTTGATACTTCCCCACATATTTTTCCATGTATTTAATTGCAAAGCTATGCTGTTTTGACTCATTCTGGTCTCTTTTGCAGAGTGCTACTCTGTGGCAATGATTAGGCTCTGTACTGACCAAAGGATCCCATACTGGTTTCTGTGTCCAGCCTGATCTCTAGCAACAGGATGGGCTGGAAGCTCTCAAGGTCCTTCCAACGTGAGTTATTTGAGGAGCTTCTCTTTTTTCCTCCAGTAGTATTGCAGCAGAACACACTTAACAGCATAATCAGCTGTAAAATGTAGCAACGTTAACAAGGAAACCTTTATCCTGTTGTAGGCTAAAAGGACTTAGCAGCAATCTAGGCTTTCTGATTAATTGTTCCAAAAATGTCTGAACTTTGAGGAAGAAGCAGTGATTTTTGCACAATGGATTCCCTTTGCTCTTTGGTGAGGAAAGAATGAAATGAAATATAACTTCCATTGCAAATCTTGTCAATGACATGCCAAACTGTAACCACAGTGGTGTAATAACTGGAACATCAGGGGCTGAGTCTCTGCTAAGGTCATTTAGAGACTATTTAGAGCCCGCAGTCCCCAATGACAGTACCAAGAGGATCCAAGGGATGCTAGTTTTCTAACTTTGTCACCTAGCTGAAGTCTAACTCTGCTACAATGCCCAGAGCAATGTTTTCTGAAAAATAATGCTCTGGAGCGGCTCTCAGATTTTGGTGAGAATGTCCTGTTATCTCCTTTCTGGACTCAAGCATTTTGGAAGTAGTTTGGGCCCCACCAGGTGTTTTCCATTAGAGACTGAGACTTGAACCAATGTCTTACGTCTTTGTATCAAGCAAGAGTAGCATCTTTGCAACAGATTCAAGACTTTTCTGACAGTGCTTGCCTTAAAAACACTCTCTCAACTTCATTTATGCACCAGGCTGCCACAGGTTGTGTGTTCGGTGTTTCCTTGCTGACTTCTTTGTTAGCTTTTCTGATTTTTTCTACAATTTCTTCCTTGAAATTCCTAGCAAAAGAGTAAAAGAAAAGCTAGCTCCATTGATCAGTAGCCTAACCTCCCCTTTTTCTGTATTGAAACCAAATGCCTTAAAGGCAGATCATTTCTGCTCAGGACTATATCTATCCTGATGCTTTGATCAACAGGAGGTGCTCTCACTCTTTTAGTCACCTGATTACATGAAAAAGCTTAATAGCTTCTTTCCGTACCTCTGCATCAAACCTGGGCATTAATTACACTTAAGTTGTGGTTTAGGGCTGGGTTGGCCACTAATAAATGCTCTTTTAACCCCTCTCCCCTCCCCAGAAGGGAAGAGAAAAGAGAATAAGAGAGAGACTTTACTGGTTGGAAAAGAGAACTAACATATTTAATTAAAAAATAATACTACAGGATAATAATGTAAATAGGAAAATAATGAAATATATACAAATATGTACAAATATATATATAATCAATATGAAATCCTCCCTCCACCCCCCGCCCCCTCCAATGATGATTACGTCACCAGGGGCTCTGCAGAGCAGGACACTGGAGCAGTCCCAGCCCAGACCCAGCAGCAGGTGGGAGCAGGATGCAGTAACTGGATTCAGAAACACACGGATCAGGATCGGAGGCAGATGAACTAGCAGGGTTCTGCTCAAACTTTGGCCATTGCAAGAGCAGAAAAGCAAGAGCAGGAGGGAAGGGAGCTGAGAAAGATTGAGACCTTCGTGATCCCTCGTATGTGGGATGCAATACCTAGTTGGTCAGTTTTGGATTATCTGTCCTGTCCACTCCTCCCTGTAGGTGCAGATATGGCACCCATGGGGAGACAGTGGCCTTGTTATTGTTTGCAGAGCATACAAGCATTATCACTTGTAGAAGTACACACTGGAAAAACATGCCATTAGTTTCAGCAAGTTCAGCCACTTAGAAGAGACTGAGCTGAAAAGTAAAATCACTAAATAGAAAATTAGTTCTATTTAGCTCTACTTGGGACAACTTATCACTGATCTAATTTATAACACCATTTCTGGCATGTCATGGATTTAAAACAGAGTGCATTTTCTCTTGCACTAATTGCTGTTTCTAACACAGAAGTAGTAGGTGAGCCATTTCATATAAGTATTCCATACACACCAAGTCCTGCGCCTGTTTTTGCAGACATACCAGGGCTGTGGTTGTCTGCACTGCTGTCAGTGTAAAAGTTATCATGTAGGAGTGCACCTCTTAGGCTACTAACACTGAAAAAAGCATACTGCTGTGTTCTTGCCCTCTAACTTGCACACTTTTGTTGTCCTAGGAGGGAGCAAATACTCTCCAGAGGGCAGCTGAGATGATGTGACTGTACACTGGCTAGCATGGTGGTGGGGTGGGAGCTCTGTCCAGAGCAATGGGACCAACTGTTCATGCAAGTTTGTCTTGATTTTCAGACTGGACTTGAACTTGATGCCCAGGCTGGTGATGTCGTGGGCTCCATTTTGGTGTTTCAGTTCAAAGTGTGTCAGTTGAAACTTTTTGTCCTTGTTGTTTAAGTGAACTACAAATTTCATGTGCAATGCGCATTGGCTAAAAAAAAAGAGACTATCATAATGACGTTTCAGCAGTGCATTTTCTAGAATGACTTATTTTGCTGAAACGATTCTATTTCGTATCTACTGTAAGCAGCAGTAACCCTAGTGCAGAAAACAACGCAACACCCTTGAAAACCAAATAAGGCCCCTTTCTTCTGAAGATGACAGTTCAGTCTATTTTTTTATGGTGTCTTTTAAGGCTGCTAAATTGTTGTCTAATCCTTACCTCAGGGCTAAAAGCCTTTCAAGAGAAAAAACACATGTAATATCAAAAAGGAAAGGTCTGTGCTGCACACTCTCCAAAGCAGCTTGTGTGCAGATAACTCCTCAGAGGTTGCATTCAGATGAGCAAATGTGACAGAAGTGCATTTGGTAATAACAATATCCTCAATCAAAGGCATCAGCTGCACTCATATGCACTAAGCCTGACTTCTGAAGTCTTTTAAAGAATGAAAATTGGCACATATGGATACGGCACGGCATTTGCAAGGAGGTTTGTGAATATGCGCACATTATCAGAAAAGCATCTGTCTGGGAGAATTTGAGATTTTTCACCTTCCTGCCCCTCAGAATTACAATAATTAACTCTTTTTTTTTTTTTCCTACATGGTTAGATTTTATCATTTTGTGGCAGAGAGATTATTTCGTAGGTAGATTAACAGAGATTTTATCTCATGTACATGGTAATAATTAGGTTTCACAGATCTCAGATACTTCTTTTACCTGAATTTTTCATTTTATGATATTTTTTGAACCTGCTTTTTATAGTGAACTATCCAGGGTAACCTTCCCACTCTCCAAAACTGGAGTTTCATCTGCTCTGGCAGACTAGTCAGCCTTTGGTTTTCAGTAATCTCTGAGCCAAAATCTTAACAGAAATGCTTCAGAGTAACTTCCTTCACAAACTTATAATTTTCTGGACACTGAGGGGAATCAGATCCCTCATCAGATATGCAAAGATGTGCAGAAGGAACATCTAAGGATCTTTTTAATGGTCTAAGGCTCTTTTTTAAAGCTGTAGTATCAACTGGGATATCCAAGAGAGCATACATGAAAGGACTTCTACAGCTGTGAGAAGGCACATGGAAATGATAGGGAGAGCATCTGGTGCAGATCAGTGTGCTGCCAAAGCTCCGTGGTCCCACAGCAACCAGTCCTCCAGATCTCCATTGAGGGCCCTCCACCCATAGCTGTGAAGGATGGCCCTATGTAGGATTGATGGCCACTTTTGCAAGTCTTTTGAGTCAATTAGAGGTTTGGCTGCTGTCAGAAGGGCAGCAGTCCTGCACTGCCTTTGCCATGGGGTGCTCCTTGTGAAGCAGGTGGAAATCCACAATAATCCTCCTCCGGTGGGACTCCTGCTGTGGTATGAGTGGCTGTGTCTGCAAAAGATGACCTGGTCCCTCAGTCAGGGATAGGCAGAAAGACAGGTTATCCCTCCAGGATCAGGAGAGCAGACTCCAAACCTGAAGTTGTACCGGATGGTACACTCATATGGTATGTAGCTGGACGCCTGCATCCTCTGACTGCCTCTTAGTGATGGGTTCCTTATGCAGGTGCTCTTGAGTGTGGATGAAAATTTGCTTTCTGATGTATCCTGCAGTGTTCACTGGAGAGTCGTTGTCTTGGTGAGCATTTTTGCCAGTAAAATTATTTATGAGAGCATGTGTTCAAAAGGTCATAGGAAATAAATTTAAATAGTCAAATGAATTTTCATGGGAACTTTCTAGTCCATTCACCCAGAACTAAAAAAGATCAATAATTATTTAATGAGTTGCCCCATGAGACCAGGAAGGAGAAGCTACGCATGAAATAGGTGATTATCAGGCTATGTATTCACCTTTCGAAATATATGCAACACTCCTCATTTGGGAATATCAGCTCTTCACCTGCAGTAGGTGGAGGATAATATGAGCCTTTGGAACAGACCCTAAATACTTTTTCTGTCTTGCCAAGACAATGCCCATGTTTAAAGGTATCCAGTTCTCTGGCATAAGATGTCTTGGACCTCAACTCATCCACACAATGCAGACAAACTCGCCTCAAACTGCTCTCATGTTTTAAAACTAGATAAAGAAAGTGAAGACATGAATGAACAAGATATATTTCTAACAGCAAAGCTGTGGAGAAGCTCAGGGAGCAGAAGCTATTTTGGGTAACATATATACAGACAGGTTGCTTAGTTCTGAAGGGAGAACTTCCCTATGGCTGAGCAAGTCATTTTGAACAGTTTTGGAAGCTCAAGGCTGGACTGAGGGGTGGGGAGGAAGGCAAGGCAGGAAACTCTCTCACTTACTTCATTGGGGTAGCAATCTTGCGATGTCAGGCACATTACTATCGAATCCTTTTGTTTTCCTTTCTGCAGAGCAATAAAAAATACCAAGGTCAAAAAATTTTGGTCTCCTTTTTCTTGCTGTCTGCGCCACACTATTTGGAGGCCCTGTTTTCAAGCTTTTCCTGAAGAGGGACCAGAAAGCTTCTTTTAAGGAAGTTCTTTTCTTTCACTCGTTTGCCTTGCCTTCCACATACAAGTGTGAAAGCGCTTGTATCACTGGCCTGCCCTCTTCTGTCATGTCCACTTACCCTGCCATCAGTGGGGGTGCCGAGTTTCAGTGGGTGCAGACCTGAATGGTTTGGGTCATGAGACATTTGTTCTTGCCTGCTGATATTGGGGACACCTGAGCTTTTGGTGCTGTTAGTGCTACCCTCTAGGCAACTCCTGTGTGTACCTGCATACAGACAGGTAGGTCCCACGTGAATGACAGTCACACAGGTGGCCCTGCTCCTTCTGGCTGATGATGTGAGAGTCATTCACATCATTCCTCTCCTAAATAAACATAAAACTCTTCCAAAATAGTCTGCTACCAGGAGCCTTGCTATGATTATACTGTGAAGAGATCAGGTTGCCTTTTAGTGTTTTTGCACAGAAACATGACTGAGAAATGAAGTACCATGCAGGGAAGAAACAGAAACTCACTGAAGGCCAGAGAAAAAAAGCAATGTGAGCAGAGCTTTAGCCGTGTTAAGAAACTGCTTTGCCCAGCACATTTGAATTAAACCCCCACTTCTAATTTTTTTCACATAAAAAAGCCAAAAAAACCTCAAGATCCTCACTGTGTGCCTGTGCTTGTCTATGCTTTAAAGTGACTCAACTCCATATGTTCTTCCTGCCCTGCATTTTGGGGTTGATTAGATAGGAAAAAAAGGCAGTGGAAAAGCCATCTGAAAAGCTATGCTAACTTAGTTGCACTTTCTAGACATAGATAAAAAGAAGGTGTCACTAGGGGTATTTGCAGCTCACATGGAGGCTTGGGAAGAGTTTTAGAAATTGTATCACCCAGAGGACGATTTAGCTTCGTGGGGTGAAGCAGCATCAGAGAACTTTTACGTATCTCGGAGGGTTGAACCATGTGTGGCCAGACCTCTAACATCAAGGAGTTCAGTGGGGCAACTGAGCCAGAAGGGAAGAATTTGGCACATGCTGGGAGGAGATATTCCCAGCCCAGCTCCCTGTGGCTTCCTCCTAGGAATTTTAGTGTTCAGATTGCTCCAGAGGACCTGCTGCCTGTGTTCGGGTTCCTTCTGGCAGAGCCATCCTCGAAAGGTTATTGTCGTCTGAAACCCACTAGTTCATTCCAAACAAGAGGTTGTTGTGCTGAGCTAAGAGATTGTGTGTGTGGGATGGTATCCAAGAATCATAGAATTATAGAATGGTTTAGGTT
>NW_010187909.1:31299-34146 GCF_000695765.1 Mesitornis unicolor | reverse complement strand
TCTCTGTTCAGACAGGCTGCTCTTCTTCCCCGACCACTGGCTCATTTTTTGACACATGGGGACAGCCTGTTCCTGTGCCCTTAAGAGTTCCTTCTTGAAAAGTGTCCAGCCTTCCTGGACTCCTTTGCCTTTCAGAATTGCCTCCCAAGGAACTCTGCCAACCAAGTCCCTAAACAGGCCAAAGTCTGCCTGCCAGTAGTCCAAAGTGGCAGTTCTGCTAGACCCCCTCCTTACTTCTCCAAGGGTAGAAAACTCTTACCATTTCGTGATCACTATGCCCAAGACAGCCTCCAGCCATTACATCCCTCACAAGACCTTCTCTGTTTGCAAACAGCAGGTCCAGCAGAGCACCTTCCCTTGTCGGTTCCTTCACCAGCTGTGTCAGGACGTTATCTTCCACATACTCCAGGAACCTCCAGGAGTGTTCCCTCTCTGCTGTGTTCTATTTCCAGCACATATCCGGGAAGTTGAAGTCCCCTACAAGTAAAAGGGCAAGCAATCTCGAGGCTTCTCCCAGCTGCCTATGGAATATTTTGTCTATTTCTTCATCCTGGTTAGGTGGTCTGTAGCAAACTCCCACCATGATATCTGACTTGTTGGCCTTCCCCTTGATTCTCACCCATAGGCACTCAACTCTGTTGTCACTATTGCTAATCTCCAGGCAGTCTTAGCATTCCCTAGCATAGATGGCCACCCTACCACCTTTCCTTCCTTGCCTATCCCTTCTGAAAAGCAGAATTTACATTTTGAATAAATGCAAATGCAGCATTTAAGAAAATGACCTTTGCATTACTTACTTCCCTAATTACTTCCAAAGCACCTCCAAAGCATACAGTGTAATTTCAAATCATGTTAAATGGGCAAAAATTGCAAAGTACGTTCCTAAAGTTCAGATTTTAGAACTAATATCTTTGGCATACTTATATTAACTAAAACTGTGCACTGTGACTAGAAATTTTCTAATTACAATGATAAATATAAAGAATATTTCCATATGATAACAGCACAAGTCTCTAGAATTTTTAAAACCCTTTTCATTATCTGAAAATATTAAGAATAGCACATTTCTCAGTGTGTATTAGCAGCTTAGTGGTTGTACTTATTCATTCTGTTAACTTCTGTTCATTGAGAGTGACATTCACTGTAAAAAGATTTTTGTGATAGATGTAGGAAGTTATGTTACTATAGTTGCAATCACTCATCTCCAGAATTAAAAATAATCTTCAGTATCCTGTGTACATTGGACTTAAACATCTTTGAACCATTTTACTACTGGTGTTTAATTTTCAAAGGGACATTCATACAATTTGTACAACTTTAGAAGTTTTGAAATAGGTCTTTTGGGAGCAGTATACAGAAACTAGAAATATCCTAGGAAAATCTACGGATCTGCAAAAGGATAAATGCTATTGACCTGACCCTTTTTCATTACCGGTTGTCGGAGTATGCAAGATGAAATGCTGGATCTTATACAACAAAAAGTGAAAATTTACTGGAACTGATACTAAGAAATATTCATATAAACTACTTTGGAAAACATACACAGAGAATTTGGGTTCTTTTTCATTAAATCTGCTTACAAAAGGAACCTAAGTTTAATTTTCTGATCGTAATGGAATATTATAAAGTTAGGTAAGATTAATTTACTAGGAAATGTGTAATGTCAAGTAAACATGGATTATGTGATAACATCATAAGCAGCTTTCCACATTACTGAATGCGCTTCCTTAGCATTGTCTGTACGTCAAGGTTCTCCTTCATTAAGGTTGGAAGAGACCTCTAAGATCATCAAGTCCAACCATTCCAACCATCAAGTTCCCCTATTGATAACTACAGTTATTGTCTGAAACTAGAACCTTCCTACAGCCAAAGTAAAATAAACTATCTTTTTAACATATCTGATGAGCTATGCTGCAGCTTTCCATGTCATTACTGTAATTATTTCCTAACAATATATTTTCACTTTGTTTAATCATAAGCCATGCTTTACACTATTGGTTTCATTTTCTCAGAAGGGCATCTGGAGCTAGAGATCCAATGGTATTGCTCTGGTAATAACTGTTAAATAACTGCAGAAAAAAGCACATAACTATTTATTATTATAATTCTGCTCCTATTGCAGTCCACTGAAGATCAGGGCTCCAGTCTGCTATATAACAACATACTAAGAGTTTGACAGTGTAAATGCCCAGGTGAAATAAAAAGTTACTAAAACTAAAAGAATAATGATTACAGTGATGATTTTAATGTACTGCATTTTAGTTCCTTTTTTATTTAATAAATAGTTTTAGATTAAGTAAAACATACAGAAAAAAAGAACCAGAAAAAGCGTGGTGAAGAGATAATTTGGAAAGTAACTGAAAGATGTGAGAAGAAAAAGATGTGAGAAGTAAAAAGGAGAAAAAAATTTGAAGTTTGGGCTACAATTATGCACAGGAGGAACATTGTTCAGGATTCACAGCTGTCTACATCAAAGCAAAAAACATTGTCTAATAACATCCTGGTAACTGCAAAAGCGATCTCTGCAGCTGCTTCTGCTGGCTGCACTCTGCAGCTGATCCCCCTAAGAGTACCTTTCCCAGTAGGTTAGGAAAACTGTTGTACTGCTGCAGAAAACAGGCTCACAATATTAAAATGCTTATTATGACAATAACAATATATTTTCTGTTTCAGGACCTTGCAAAGCAAATCTAGCATGAAGTCTTGCTTTAATTTATTTGTGGGGTGCATTTTTTTGTGCATGAAGTCTCAGATCCATTGCACCTGAGCAAGTGGTGGGGCACATCAGCAAAGAGGAGGCTGGGTCAGGCAGGTGTTTTGAATTACAGGGCAAGGTGGGATGTCTGG
>NW_010187909.1:28290-31268 GCF_000695765.1 Mesitornis unicolor | reverse complement strand
AAGAGGAGCAAATGCAAGACAAAGACGTGAGAGGGGGAGAGCAAGCAGGTGATGCAATTCAAGGCTGATGGAGCATGCCTAGGAAAACTACTTCCCTGTAAGACTTGGGAGATTGCTGGTGGTTTGTTTTGAGAATAGCATAATGTTTCTGAGGTTTGTTTTACTTATGTTCACAGAATCACAGAACCACAGAACATTAGGGATTGGAAGGGACCTCAAAAGATCATCTAGTCCAATCCCCCTGCCGGAGCAGGAACACCTAGATGAGGTTGCACAGGAAGGCGTCCAGGCGGGTTTTGAATGTCTCCAGAGAAGGAGACTCCACATCCTCTCTGGGCAGCCTGTTCCAGTGCTCTGTCACCCTCACTGAGAAGAAGTTTCTTCTCAAATTTAAGTGGAATGTGTTGGAGATTTATTTTTTTTTAATTAGGTCAGCTATA
Organism: Mesitornis unicolor; assembly: GCF_000695765.1. Lineage (NCBI taxonomy): Eukaryota > Metazoa > Chordata > Aves > Mesitornithiformes > Mesitornithidae > Mesitornis > Mesitornis unicolor. Next base: position 30,828 of record NW_010187909.1, on the reverse strand, counting down.
TTCTGAAGGTAAATGAAGCAAAGTACTAGCCTTCTCTGGGAGAACAGGTGACATAGTTGCAGAATGTTGATTTGTGGAGATGGCTGCAAAATCAAGAAGCTGAAGTAACAAAGTAGAAAAGTGAAAGAAATCTGGGAAAAGGCTTGAAAGATGCAGATAGTCCTGCAGTCTGCCAATGAAAAAGCTGTAAGAGTAGGTATTTGTGGCTGAGGAAAAAAAAAACCTCAGTGAGCCTAGGTGTTCCTCCTGCAAAGTCAGCAAAAAACACTAGAGCTGTGTGCCTTGTGACCAAGCAGAAGATGGCATGTCAGCAGCAGAGTAATTGCAATGTGTGGGGTAGAAGATTGAAGAGAGTCTGGCTGATTCTGAGGAACTAGGTAGGTTTGGGCCTGGGTGATAAACCTGATTGCTTGTAAACAGTCTTGTATTTTGCATAAGCAAAGGAGCTGATGCTATGATGAGTTAACTGGAGTGAAGTGGTCCCATTTTCTGTTTTGTAAAACTTAGTATGCAAATCCTGGAGGCTTCTAGAGGAATGTTTGCATTCTTGTTTTACTCTGGGTCCCCTTACTAATCCTGCCAGCGGGGAAGACATTGCGTATCAAAGCTGTAGGAGATTTTGACAGAAAGATGAGTATGCTTGCAAATGAGGTACACTAAGAAGAAATGGCTGAGAACAGGAGTAGTCTTGAGAGCTTCTGAGCTGCTCTCAGTGTGAAGTGGTTGATGGAGATTTGCACTGAAATTTCAGGCATGGCAAAGAAGGGGAGCCTGTGTGGGGATGAAGGTGAGGTGCTGTTGTCTTACTTTCTTCTATAGTCTAGTAACTGTTTGCAAGCTCGTTCTGGTATGCTAATGAATGTCTTGGGAATAGCAAAGTAACTGTAAACAAGAACTACCAGAGGTAGATACGTTGCTGCGTTGGTTACAGGAGCTAAAGGTTAAAGGCCATGTTTTTGCAGCTTGTGCTATACTACTCTGTGCAATATTTTTAAATTAACAAACCTAGCTGTGAATGAGGGATGTTACAGGACTCCTTCCTAGGCTGGGCAGTGCTGTGGAACAGTTCACTTCTCCTGTAATAGTGAGCTCTGAGCCTTAACAAGTAGATGAGGTGTGAGGAGTCTTGCTGCTGTTGCTTGCTGCTTCACATAATAATCCTAGCATGCCTTCTTTTATTTCTGCACTGCATTACAGTGTACCCTGTTACATTTGTCAGTATTTCCAGCTGAAGTCTGATCTTGTCTACTTTCTATCCTGTTTCCTAATTGTTTCTTTCCCCTATATTTTTTCATTTTCATACTTTTTGATGTTTTCCTCCTTGAGCACATTCTCTTAATACTATTCTTTTTTGCTTCCTACTCTCTTTCCCATTCCCTCTTTGTGTCACTTTCTTTCTAGTCCTGTTTTCCCACATCTTGTTTTGTTCTCTTTACCTCATTCTATTCTCATTACATATCTCTCAAGGAGAGTTTAAGGTAAGTAGAAAAATAACTACTTTGCCAGTTCCCTTCTAAAGGTCTTCGTCTAATTACTAGCAAACCAGTTGTACTTGCTAAAGCAAATTATCAAACTATGCTTCCTCTTGTGACTCGCTTGTAATTCACTTATGTATGAAATGTTAAAAATAAAGGTAGGCTGGTTCACGGCATAGTCAAGCCTAAGTCAAGACGTTTGTAAAAACTTGCAAGAAGCTAGTATTTCTAACCTGAAATGATTTTTGGTGGGCAAGACTCCTGACTGCAGGTGTCTGTACGGAAACTGCAGAATAAGGTGATGCTTCAGTCTGGTGAAAGCCACTTGGCCAGCAAGTATTTGTCTGGTGGAAGGGAAGCTGAAATATAGGAAACACCTGACAGTGTGAATTAGAAAGCTAACTGTAAACAGCATTTTTAAAAAAAAATCAACTTCACTGATAAAATTAGAATAAGTATCAATTCACTGCTATGTCTAGGATTTTTAGAAGTTATTAAAAACTGCCAGCAACCATAGAAAGCTGGGTCACTCCAATTAGTTCTTCCTTGTAAGAAAGCTTGTTGACTCTTAAAAAAAAATTAAATAAAAAAAATCAACTTTGCAAAGGCACAGAGACACTTTTGGAAATGTCAGCTGCATGAGAAGTGACAAATAACTTTTCTTCTCACTCCCATTTCCTGCTAATTATCGCTAACCATAACACTGCTTGCTGTAATGCTATTTTAAATGACACACTATAGATCTCTGACCTATACAGTAGAGGCTTTTTTTTCAAAAGTATTATTTTTTTAATCATCAGTACTTTAAGGCTTTTTTTTAAGTAGTGATGGGGGTTTTCTTAACACATCTGTTGCACTTTAATTGCTGCTTACTTTGGGACTGAGCAGGTACAGTCATTTACAGTCCTTGAAGACTTGCTGTCCTCCATGGACATTTTCTCTCCCTCTGGAAAAGAGGTACTGGTGGAAATTTGAAAATTTGAGAAAAATAAGCAGTAATCCTCGTCCTGATTAGTAGGTCATGTACTCTCAGTAGCAGATGAATAAAGAGCTGATGTGATAG
>NW_010187909.1:22867-28259 GCF_000695765.1 Mesitornis unicolor | reverse complement strand
GAAAGAGTGGGGGGACCACTGTGCTGTGTATTTATTGGTACAAGTTGGTTTGAGATGCTATTGTACTACATCCTAAAAAAAACTAATATCAAACAATCAAAACCCCAAACAAAAACAAAAAAATTTACAAGGATATGTTAAAATCACTGAGTGGATGGTAGCATGGATATGTGTGCAGTATAGCACAGTATAATTATACTGCATAATGATAGTACATTTGCCTTACTGATGTGATGGGTATTCAGTAATATAGACCTTGTCCCTAGAGTGTAGGATTTGTTAGGTTAGGTCCAGGTCTATACCGAGGTTTCTGTGCTAATGTATAACTTTGGAGCCAATAACCTACAAGGCGATGCATTTCTCTGCAGTACTCTGTGTTGTACTGAGGACATGCTTGCAGTTCCAAGCCCTTTTCTAGATAATATTTTGCTTCAAAAATATTTTTATCAGTTATATTTTCTTGGTCTTGTTTATTCATGTTTAGTTGCTTCCATTTACCAACGTACATATTTTCAGAAATATACAAGAGATTTTTACCCTGTAAGTTCAGCTTCTCACTGTCTCTCTGTTTGAGCTTCTATGAATGAAATAACTGTGACTGAGGGACTGTATTAGATGAGTAGATGTAATATATAACTGAAGCAGAAGTGGGGCCTATGTTGAATCAGAAATAGAGTGAAGTTTTCCTTTTGGTGCCCTATCACATGGTGACATACCTTTGGTCTTATAAATGTGGTAAATTGGCTATGCACAATAAAAAGCTTCATCACCGATACATCATCTGAAAACAAATTTCTATAGTATTCTCTTGCTGACTGTTGTGTTCCTTTTATTACCACTTTTTAGATTTAGCTCATCCTTTAATTTATCCTTAAAGTAGGTTTTTTTTCTGCTTTTGTTCTTAAGTGTGTTCATGTATTTGCCATGAAAGAGATCTCACAAAAGTATTAAATATCTCTTAAATACTTAAGTGATTTAATAAACCATTGATTAGCAACATTGAATTGATGTGAATGTACTTATTCTGCATAGTTTTGTGTATGCTTTTATGTCCACAAGTTCAAGATCATACACGTGTTAAATAGCATGGTAACTTTTGACCGGCAACCCAACAAGCCACATGCTGTAAGCTCTTGCCAGCAGCAGACATGAGGAAAGGACTTGATTATGTTGTGTTTAACGTTTTTTTCTTTAAAGCACCTTTTTAATGTGTTTCAAGTCTGTCAGAACAGCATGCTGTGTGTCCTGTGGTATCTTAAGCCCTGTCAGCCCTTTATGGTTACCAGTCGCTGGCAGGCACTTCTCACTGCTCCATTTTCTCTGGAGCCAGCCCTCTGCCTAGCACATGAAGCTGAAACAGGGCTTGTGTAGCACTACTGTGTTTGAGCTGAAGTGGAAGGTGTGCTTGATAGGATGCTTCTTGATGTGCTCGTTTGCTTTAATCTGCAGATTTACAGCTGGCCTGGATGAGGAAAGTCTTAATGTGGTTGTTGTGGGATTAGTTTAACTCAATCCATGTTAAGATAACATGAGAATACTTTTTAATAGGATTCTAAATAGACAATTTGGTTAGAAAGCTTAGGTCAAGAAATGTCTTGAGGCTGAATTGCCATAAAAATCTCCTCTTTCATCTCCAGGTGCCCTTTCACTTTTGGGCAAGAGGCCGTCAAGAGTTTGAGTCAGTTTTCCTCTTTACTCTTTCCAAATCTCACAAATCTCTCTCTCAGTCATTCAGTTTAAGTTCTTTTGCTTGGTTCCTGTTCTGAAAATAGTCTGGCCATTTAAGTAAAATGAGCATTACTTCAGTCTCTTACAAATATGTATGTATGTCTGTTAGAGCAACACCGTCAGCTATACTTACTTGGCTTGCCAGTAAATAGTTCTTTGGTGAATGCCTACCAGAAAGTTGACAGTCTTATGTTGCACTTTGCTTTCCACATTAAGGGGTACATGAACAATTTGTGATACAAAGGTTCAAAAATAATAAATGTAGCTCGATACTAACTTGATATGGTGATAATTAATTGCTTTGACATGCCCAATCTCTAACTTTTTTCTTCAAAGCAGACAGACCTTCAGTATTCACAGAGTTTTTTGTTGCACAGGTTCCACTGTAATTAGTTGTGAAAAACAATTATTTTGAAGGGTATGGATGGTAAAATTAGGAGTAAATTCTTACAGTTCAGCCTCTAGTTTTATATGGTTTTGGTTGCTTTTTTAATTGATAGTAGTTTATTTTCAGTTTTTGGAGAAAATACATGCAACTGCATGTGAACTTCACCTTTTTTATTGTAGATTTTGTGGCTGCTAGCAAGCTATAGTGATCAAATATACAGATTTGTTGCACTGTAAGATCTGCACAGTATAGATTTTGTGGTTTTGATTCTAGCTCTGAAGTTAAATATTTGACTTTGTTCTTAAATCTTACCCACATCTCAATTATGTATGCATTTTATTGTTAAGCTTTTACCTTGCAATTTACCTGACCAAGAAGAAAAACACTCACCCACACCTGCTTAGTTAATTTAAAAAAAAAAAAGAGAGAAAATACCAGAGGAACAAAATGTGCTGATGACTGTATTTTCTCTTTAAACAGAAAGATCTATAAGATTTATGGAAAATAATTTGAACAGTGAAGTAAATAGAGCATTTATACTTTAACAGATTTTTATCAGATATCCTCGGCCTAGCAACAAACTTCCTTGAGTTTTCCATTCTATTTTTTTTAAGAAAGGAAAAATGTAATATTTAGAGCCAACACTTTGAAGAACTTGCAGTTTCTATAGGGGAAAGAAGATAGTATCATGATCCACTGAAGTTTTAAACAAAGAAGGTTTGAAAATTTTAGCTTACAGGAATTATCTGGGTGTTTTTAACCTCAGATGTACTTTGTAATTGTGCATACGTAATACAAGATTTTAATTTTACCTGCCATTCCATAATCTGTGTGCAAATCCTGATATTTACTACTTAGCTTTGTATTTGTTCCTCTGGTTCACTCACCTACCTGTAAAATAAGGATTTGTGCCTCTGCTCAGTAATGTTAATTGTCTTAAAAATGTGTGCTTGGAAAAGGAAAGCTTTAGCGTAGTTTTGTTTAATCAATAGAGTAAAATATACTTGCACATATTCAAGTCATATGGTTGATCTGTGTTACGCCTGCTGCAGGTCTGAAGCCTGTCACTGCAGGAGTGTAAGCAGAGCTGTTTCCTGCCACTGGGTTAGCAGGAGAGATGTTCGAAGTTGTCAACTTTGAACAAGTTGAGTTCTGAGATTAACCTTTGCAAGGTAGCTTATTAATATCCCTTTTCAAGGAATTATTGATGTCACACTGCTCATGTTAAGCAGAAAGCTTTTTTTTGGGAACCAAGCTTTAAGTAGAATAACAAACTTAATTAAAAACTAAAAACATTTTACTGGTGGATCATGCCCAGTTTCTAGGCTTTATTGTTCCCATTTTGTCAGTAAAGACTTGCTAATTAAATATAAATATACGTGGATCTTTAGCAATGGAACGTGGAGATGAGAGAAACCAAAGAATTCTGTTACAGGAAAATTCTGATATTATAAAGAACTAAGGCTATGTTTTGTTAATTCATATGTTGAATTAAATCTGGTTCTTGTGTCACAGCCATAGTTAACTCTGTTAAATGAGAATATTAAAAAACCAACCAACAAGATGAAAACAAACAAACCCCGCTAAACTTTGAGAGACAAACTGTTTGACTTGCATTCAGGTATCTCAACCTGTATGAGAATGTCTCCTATTTTAACAACATAGCAAATCTGCAAAGAGTGATATTTATGTTATATAAGTTGAATAAGCTAAATCATAGAATCATTCAGGTTGGAAGAGACCTTAAAGATAGAGTCCAACTGTCAACCTAAGACCACCATGCCCACTAAACCATGTCCTGGAGTGCCATATTTTTTTTACTGAGTTATACTGGAAAAAAACACTGTGTATGATGTGACTTACTACATATGCATCTTTCAACTTGTACAGAAAATAAAAGATGACTTTACTTCGCCTATGTTTTAGAAGACTAATTCCTCATAATACTAGCAATTTGAAATGGGCAAAATGGGCTTTTACTTGGGAAATTGTTTCTTGGAGTGGAAAAAAGGTTTTAATTTTATTACTTTATTGCTGAGTAATTTATCACTTGCATTTATTACTTCTTAGCGTGCAATTATTCTGACTCTTGCCCAAAGTTCTGCTGGTCTAAACTCAGTTGCAGTCTGTTATCCAAAGCTCTCCTGATATAATTTACTTTTTTCCCCATTTTGATCTCAAAGTCGGATGAAATGAAATAGAGTTCTATCTCAGTTGCACTCCTGATAAACCTGCAAATGAGGTGTTTCTGTTGCAAGATAATTATATTGTTATGGTTTAAGGGTTAAGAGCCTAAAAGGGAGGGACAGGTGGTATCTGTAGGGTGTCAGAGATCAGTACTGTTGCCTCTGCTTTCCGGCCACAGTCCATAAAAAGCCGAGGAGGCCCGAGGTTTTCACGGGCTTTTCCTGGCTTCCTGGGCTGCTTCCTGTTGCATCTCAGGAAGGCTGGGCCTACCTCCGAGTGTTTGGCAGCATCCACCACCATCCGCTCCCTGGCACCACTGCGGTCCCTTGTGACGAGTCACGGCAGTTGCAGCAGCCACGAGGCACTGCTCGGAAACTTCCACTCGGACTACTGGGATCGGGTTTTGTAGATAGTTAAATATCCTTTGTCCCTTATTGATTGCCTTTTTCTTTCCCCTGTTGTTTTTCATTAAACTTGTTATAGTCTTAACTTCCAACCTTGTGTGAAGCATCTTTTCTCTATTCCCTTTTTTTTTTTTTTTTAATCCTCCCTTGGGAGGGTAGGGGACAATTGAGAGAAAATCCTGCTCCCTGGGCTTGCCCTGAGCCTTAAACGGAGACAGGATAAATTGGAGCCTAACATGGGGTATGCCTCAATTTCAAGATAAGGATATTTAATTGGAAGAGGAAACGGGCAAAATATGGATTGAACAATGTTAAAATGTTGCATGATCATAAGGAATTTTCTTTTTGTGGTGGTGAAGGGATGAGGGGTTGTTTTTGTGTATAAACTGCCCTGATGATGATTGTTGTAAATGTTATGCAAGGAAGTTTGATTTTTGTTTAGGTGAATTTTGATAATTCCTGAATACATAATTCACAGTGGTGAGGGTTGGAATATATTGGGTTTTCTGTGAGGGATTATTGGTTGTCTTTGCTAATGGGGGAAGGGCTATGGAGATGGCCCTTTAAGAAGCTACCTGAAAAGCTCCTCCTTTTCCTTTGTCAGACCCACCTCTGACCAAGGCCAAGCCAATCAGCACCCCTGCGAATTTATGTATTTAAAGGGGGTACAGGGCATGCCTCTCTC
>NW_010187909.1:0-22558 GCF_000695765.1 Mesitornis unicolor | reverse complement strand
GCCCCCCCGGGCCCCCCAGCCTGTAAATTTCACTGATGGGGCAGGGCCACATGAGCAGTGGCTGCCTCTGAAGAAGCCGTGACTCTGGGCACTGTGTGCTCGAGCAGTTCGTGTGTGGGGAAAACTGCAGCTGTGGGCAGACCCATATTGGACTTTTGAGGACTTTTTCCCCTATGGAGAGTGGACCACATGGAAGCAGAGAGAGAGAGACTGGGCTGAGTTTTCCTACTCCTGAGGAGCGCATGGCATGAAAAACGACTGCAACCCCCGTTACTGTCCCCTTGCACCTCAAGGCAAAGGGGGAGGGGGAAGGTGAAGAAACTGGGAACAAAAGCTGACCCTGGGGAAGAAAGGTAGGGGTGGGGGGGAAGGTGTTTTGACTTTAAGATCTGGTTGTATCTCCCATTCTACTCTGATGTTGGTAACAGATTAAAATTGTTTTGTTTTTATTCCTTATGATGAGTCTGTCTTTTGCCTGTGACCTGTTTAAGTGGTGAGAAGCCCTCCCAGTCCTTATTTTGACTAGCCCTTTTTAGGGCATCGTAGTGCTCAGTTAGGCACTGGGCCTAAACCACAACATATATCTTGCCTTTTGTATTAAATATCAGCTTTTGTGTTATATGAAGAATATAACATGCTGGTCCAGTTTAAAATAAAACAGATTTCTACTTAAATAATTGTAGAACTTGCACTTAGAGGGGTGAAAATGGGACAGTACTTGAAACTAAGGTATATTAATGGCTGTAAATACATAGTTACTTTGACCATTTGTCTTGAATGACAACTTTTTTCTTTATATTGCCTCTGTATTTTTAGGATCTCAATAGCTAAGGGCACAGGAGCATGGATTTTTCACACTACTGTAGCATGTGAGGAGTAACTTAGAAATTCAGCGACAATTTCTGTATTAGAACACAATTATCTGTGGGCTTAACTACTTCTGTGGATCTTAAAGACCTGAATTTGCCAATGAGTAATACAATTCATGCTGTTTGCTATTTCCTAGAAATGGTTATTTCTATATGAGAAAGGGGAAATACAAGTAGGATTACCTGTAAGATAAGCAAATGACACAAAAATACTTTGATTTGATGTTCTGTTTATTTCTTTCTGCTGTAACAATATCCTATTTAAGTCAAAAATGGAATATAAAGATGTAATAGAACCTATTTTTTGCTATTTAATTGCTGGCTCTAGATATAAGAGAACTGGTATTGGCAATGTGATCAGATTCACATTTTTCTCAGATCTGATACATCTGATAAATCTAACGGAATAAGTGATAATCTGGAGATACCATCACTTTGGTATCAGTGTTTTTAGTCAACAGAATTATGTCCCAGGCATATGTTTATTATGTGGTTTCACTCTTGGAATTTGACTTTGCAAATAATAAAATAGTATGTCCTTACTGTAATAACTTGTGTCTACTGCTGGAGTACTAGAATGATTTAGAGCTTGTTTTTCTTTTCATTATGGTTTCATTTGTGCACATTCTGAATTTTTTTTAATGGTCCCAAGTTATCATTTTTTAGCTCATTCTCTGACAGTCTCTCTATTAAGACATAATTTCCACCTGTCTTCCATTTGTGATTCTTAATTAATGAAAAAAAACATAGACCTTATAGTGGGTATATTTCTAATTTATCCTATGAAAATATACTTATTAGCTGTTGTAATTCATAGTTTATTCTGCAATTAATTAACATATTCATGTTGTTTTGACTTCTTAACAGATAATAACTTCAAACTCTAACTTCATGCTTTCATTGAGAACATAGATTCTACAGCCATGAAGTAACAGTAAGTGTTTGTGTATGTTATAACTTTTTTTTAATGACGAAGTTTTTTAGAAGTTCTTGATGCTTACTTTAAATGTATTCTGGATAGGCATTATGACTACCAGCTATGGCCAATAATGCAAGTGTAAGTTCTCTCAGTGGACCAGATGGTTTAAAAAAAAAAATCTTCTGTTTCAGTTGGCTAAAATTCTTAGTGCTTTCACTAAATGCCATAATTGTATTCATGAAACACAAGTAAAATTATTAGAAATTAAAGCAGAAGAGTTACTATATCTTTACAAGACATTTTACTGTGTTTTAATTGGTAACAGGAAACCTGGAAAGAAGAAAATTGTTAGAAGGAGAATGTGTGTCAGTGTACTAAAGAAAGACTAAATGAAGGTACAAAACTGATTCATAAGCTGTTTCCAGGTTATTGCATTTGGTTTGTTTTTTTTACAGCAAGGATGAGAAATAACACTGTACACATTTAATTAATAATGGTTTTTTAAAAAGTTTGCCAAATGATTTATTTGGGAAGCTTATATCTTTTATTAGCTTCCAGTTATGTTTCAGTTCTCATTAGAAATTGAATAAGGATTATTGGAGGGAGACAAGCAGTCTTGCACTGAGAAGCAGTGTGATGCTGCTAGAGGAAATTTCTGCCCTCAGGACATCATAGCTTGGGGCAATGTCTGGGCAAGATCATAAGAACAAGCCCTGCAGTATTTGGAGGGATCTGTAACAATCAAGGCTGTTACAAAACTATATTATTAAGGCTATTTTTATAATTTACTTTTGAACTTGTGAGTTAAGTCTTTACCTCTTTTCCTAAGTAGACATGAGTTTAGTATTATTTTAAAAAAATTATACTAATCTTCCACCTCCATAAGTTGTGGTAAAATGAATTAAGATAAATATCTAATATAATATTTTAGTGAAGAAGTATATTGGGTATTCTTTAATCAACTTACCTCCAGCAGTTCTGGTGTGTATATATAAATTGACATAGACATTGAATCAATTGCTCACCATTCTTTTAAGTAAAGGAATCTGGTGATCTCAGTGGGAGGGGTGGATGGGGCCAGAAATCGGCTTTAATTTGCAAGATTAAAATCTTGGGCTGATATAGGCTTCAGCATATTAGAAAGCAGTTCAAAACCTTTTCCACATTGATTTCTTTTTATGGGTTGGAGAGTTATTTTAGAGCTTTTTTATTTATTGCTAGTGGACTATGGTACCTGAAAGCAGCAGAAAACCTTTGAAGGTTGGAAAATAAAACTGACAGATTTAATAATAATACTAGTACTACAGGATAATATTTTAAATAGAAAAATAATGAAATATACAAATATATATGCAAAGCCAGTATAAAATCTGTCCCCCACCCTCCCCCAATGACGATTACGTCACTAGAAGCTCTGTGGAGCAGGGCACTGGAAAAGTCCCAGTCTGGACTTGCAGGATCAGAGCAGGAGGGAAGGGGTCGAGATAGATGGAAGGATCCAAGATAGAAGGATCGAGACCCTTGTGATCCCTCAGCTTTTTATACAAAGTATGATGTATGTGGGATGGAATACCTAGTTGGTCAGTTTTGGTTCTGCTCCTCCCCATAGGTGCTCTTCTTCCCCATAGTGAGACAGTGGCCTTGTGATTATCACTTCTAGCAGTACCCACTGTCTGGAAAAACATGCTGCTAGTTTCAGCAAGTTCAGCCACTTAGAAGAAACTGAGCTGAAAAGTAAAATAACTGAATAGAAAATCAGTTATATTTAGCTCAAACCAGGACATGCATAAATATTTTTAGGGGACTTTGCAGGAATATGTTCTGATGTCCAATGCATTGACCAGAATGATAGATAGTGATGCAACTCCATCCCGTTCTTCTTTCCTCAATTCTTAGTACATCTAGAGGTTCAAGTGTAGTTTATAATGAAAGTCTGGCTATACTAATTCGTGTTGTTTAAAGAGACCCTTTGAGGATTGCTCCCCTGATTAGGGGTAACTTTTATTTGTGTTTTCTGAGTTCAGCTATATTTCTAGCCTGTGTAGAAATACCCTGTAACTTGAAGGAGACTAAGAACAGCAGGGAGCCCGTTATCTGACCATCTCTGTAGATTACCATTCTTATGCATATTCGTCATCTCACTGAAGAAAGCTGATTAGTAGAAGGGATACTGCATTTTCAGTACGTTACACAATCCTGTAAGTAGTTGGGTTTGATTGAATTAGTAAGCTTATATTCAAATATGAAGGGAAAGAAAGAAATTAAGTCTAAAAATAAGTCGTTTTTGATGGCTTCTAAAAGAGAAAATAGAAACATGAGAAGACAGAATTTGCACTAAAGTTGCCATCCACCATCGTTTCCTAGCATTATGCTAGTAAAATTAGTCAAGAAAACCTTTTATATCTTCTTGTAACTTCTGTGCTCTGAATTACTGGCTGTTCTGATCTTTCTGTTGGCTGTTGTTAAGGGTTTTTATGTAAAACTACCAATTCCACCTGTGTAGATTTTTTCTTTTTTTTTTTTTAGTTTTTTCCTCTCTAGTGATTTGGTAGATTATCTGTGGTAAAATATGGAAAGAGCTCTCCACATTCTCAGCTTATCCTGAATCGGAGGGGGGAAATTGTGGGATTTTCATCCTTTTATTAACAGTACAGATTTGATTGCTAACAAGAAGTTACAAAGATTGTTGTTTGGGGAATAAAGAGCTAACACTTTATATATATACCAAGATGCTGACACAAATGTTCTTTTCCTTTGTTTTTACTTCTCTCAAATATTGGGAAACTGGATAATTTGTTACTTGTTTGTTTCTATGGAGTGCCTTTCCTTCTGTCTCCTAGAGTAACCCATTTATTATACAGTGTTTGCACAGTTTAAAAGTCTGTTGTGGGCAGGCCTGAAGAGCAGAAACCCAGGTCCTTAAAATGAACACTGCCGTATTTAAACACCAACTTTCTTAAGTATGGTAAATTAAGTAATTTTGGAGACATCACTTTATTTTACTTTCAGATGTATAATTATTAGTGTACTGCAAGTTACATAGATGAGACTTTTGTAGAGCAATAAATGAAAAAGAGCCTGTCATGCTATTCATAGAATCGTAGAATGTATTGTATTGGAAGGAACCTTTAAAGATCATCTAGTCTGACCCCCCTGCAGTAAGCAGGGACACTGTTACTAGATCAGGTTGCTCAGAGCCCTGTCAAGCCTTACCTTGAATATCTCTAGGGATGGGGCCTCCACCACCTCTCTGGGCAACATGTTCCAGTGATCTACCACCCTCATATTGAAGAACTTTTTCCTAATATCCAACTTTAATCTACCCTTTTCTAGTTTAAAACCATTACCTCTCGTCCTATCACTGCACGTTCTAGTGAATAGCTCTTCCCCAGATGTCTTATAGGCACCTTTCAGGTATTGGAAAGTCACTACAAGGTCCTCCCAGAGACTTCTCTTCTCCAGGCTGAACAACCCCAACTCTTGCAGCCTGCCTGTGTAGGTGAGGTACTCCAGCCCTTTGATCATCTTTGTTGTCCTCCTTCTGGTCCTGCTCCAGCAGTTTGATGTCCTTTTTGTGTTGGGGACTCCAAAACTGGACACAGTACTCCAGGTGAGGTCTCACTAGAGCGGAGTAGAAGGGCAGAATCACCTCCCTCAATCTGCTGGCCACATTTCTTTTGATGCAGCCCAGGATGCTTTTGGCCTTCTGGGCTGCAGATGCGCATTGGTGGCTCATGTACAGCTTTTTGTCCACCAATACACCCAAGTCCTTTTCCTCAGAACATCATCTCCTAGCCTGCAACAGTAATGGGGATTGTTCTGACCCAGAACAATTTATTCATCCAGGCGAGCTTTGATATAAGTGCACAATGCATGTGAATTTCGGGGTTTTAGCTTTTTTGAATAAAAGAAGCATTGTTAGCATAAAATCAAAATTATGATGCTAGTCAGGAAGATATGCCTTCAAGGGTAACTTTCACAAATGAGGGTCATAACTAAAAGCTCTTCAACTAGCACAGAACACATTAAACTAGAAGAACAAACAAAAAGCTGGTGTTGGCAGATCAAAGAAAATGAAGGCATAAAAGATACTCTTAAAAAGATCGCTTGGCCTAAATATCAGAATTGTAGTAATATCTCTTCTGTCTTACTCTGCTCTGTTTTACTACTTTCATGTATACCTTGATTATTTTAGCCACTGGTATAGTTTTCTTCAAAAAGTTGCTCATTTGTTGCCTGGAATTTAATGGGATAGTTAGTGTTCAAGCTTATGAGAAGAAGCTGTATTATCAGTCTTAGGAGAATTAATTGATTTTATGTTCTAATGTGAATAAAATTTTTTGCTGATTATCTTTTACTTCATTCCATAAATTTAAAAATTGAGGGCTGCATCTGGCTTTTTTCAAATGTACTTGTGTGCGTGTGTGTGTGTGTGTATATATGTATATATATATTTATACACACAGAGACTTTTGCATATGATAGCTGTAGAAAGTGAAATAAGATCTACCTGTTTACCAATAGTGCATTTGTACAGATTAGTCACAATGCATTTTTGTATGGTTGGTAACTTACAAGGTTTGCAAGTGTAGGTGCTTCCAGACTAGATAATGATCCTCTATGGCCTAAAGACTGAATCAAATCTGTCAGTTCATGGACCATTCTTTGTTTCCCTCTTTTTTTTTTTTTCTTATCTAAAATTCTTTAAAGAGGGAGTGAGTGAAAGTCTAGATGAATTGTTCTGGGAGGTCATTCTTTCATAAGGCCTTTTCACTTTTCGCTTGACTGAAAATAGGTTCACTATGTAAGCAAAATAGCACACTATGTAAGCGCTTTTCAAGTTTTTATAATATGGATGTTTAACTAGTGATGCAGCTGGCTTTTTGCATGTGACCTGGGTTCTGTGCCAACCCCAAAGATAGGCAGTAGCGTCCTATATAAAAGAATTGTACTAAGCTTTGATTATTACAGCTGCCCTTTGGGTCACATAAGGGACAAGTGATCAAGCTTGAGGTTTTAAAGTGCTTTTGAGAGACTGCATGCCTTGGTGCTGAATAGATAGTCACTATCCTGGGAAGAGAACTTTCTCCTGATTATGGAAAAATGAGCTGCTCAATTACAGGAAAACTATGTCAAATAGACTGAAGTGGAATATAGTTGATTTAGCTTTTTATCTTGAAATAAGATGGAATTAAGCTGCTATGTAGTAATTAAAAGTCTTGGTTGGTGACTAGAGTTTTAGTAGAGATATAGCAGGAAGAAAAAGAATTGGCCTCTAAACCATATATGTAAATTGTAATAGTAATATTTTTAATAATCTTGTTATAGCTTTATATATGAAGTGATTTGCTACCACAAATTAAACTAATTCTAGTTTAGCATAAAATATTATTTTCCTCTTGTCATAGAAATAGAAACTGAAACGGATAAATCAGTGGGAGCTTTCTAAAGCCACTCTGGGGATCACTACATGGTGTAACACAAAGCCCACTGATGTCTGCAAAATTGAATGGGACACTCACAATATTAACTATAACATTTGAAATTAATGTCAGTTTCAACTTCCATTATTGTATGCTGATTAGCATAAAAGAAATTTTGCCTTAAGAACCATGAGGTAATTAACACACACAAAACCATCCATTTCCATCTCAGGAAAGGCTCTAAATGAAAATGGCTGGTGACGAAGCACTGAGGCAAGGATGATACGTATTTTATATTTGTGTCTCCCAGACATCTACTTAGTGCCATTTTTAAATTTTTTTGGGGAGGAGGGAGAATAATTTTCTGGACAAGGCATACCTTTGCTTCACTGCATGTGAATATCATCAGAGGGAAAAAAAAAAAAAGATCATTATTCCTGATTGCTGTAGTAAAAATACATTTCAATTGCTGCTTCCCTTCTGGAAGCCCTTTGTTATACAGTGGCAATTATGAGAATAATGCTAGACTGTGTTAGTTGTAATTTCTAATGCTCAGCCATTAGCCACAATGTTGAGTTAAATTATGAAATTTTGATCTTTACAGATCATCTGATAGTGCTTTCCCTCAAGTGTTCCAACAACTGTATGCAGAACAGGCTACAAATTTTGCCCTTTTTTAAAGTGGAGAATATTTTTATTACCTTAGTCTGGTGGAGTGCACTTGACCCTCTAGAATAGAAGAATTTTTTTTTTATGTATAAAATGGATAGAGAAGTTTGAGATCAGAATGCCATAAAGGCTAGTTGACTTAATGTTGTGTAGTAAAAAAGCACAAGATGGGAAGTACAAAGCAGTGGTTTGCCTGGAGAGCCAGAACACTTGTTCTGTGCTGAAGTCCTTAACTTCACTAGTAAGCGCAAGTAAATCCCCTGCAGACACTAGAGGCTGTTTTTGTGGGTGTTTTGGTGTTGTGTGTTTGTTGTGTTGGTTGTTTGATTGTTTGTTGTTTTTTTTTATTTTAACAAATCAGTCCAACATGTGGACTTTTTAGAAACTATTTAGAACTTTCTCCACTGTTATTAACAGGAAATACTGATTATGTAGCATTTAAATATGTGGGATTGCCTTGTTAACAGTATGTTACTTTAATAATTTTAAAGATAACCTCAACAAATTTCCAATCTGCAGTTCCAATGATTAGTTTACACATAGCGTATTTCAAAATAAATCAGTATAATGCTGCAGCAGCATTTCAAAGAGCCCTCATGATTACTAGGGCAACAGAGGGGAGAATAAAATATGGAGTAGGTAATTAGAATGACTTTACATTACCAAGCCAGTGAGTGGTACTGGATCTTTGTCCGCAAGTAGTGGAGTTTTTCCATGAGATGCTGCTTATGAATGTAAATAAGAAACCAAGTACTGCTTATATTTTCCAGAAGTGTTAGAGTTTTAGCTGAGCTAGTCACAAAGTAATTTTTTTTGTTTTATTTGTATGGACTTTGAACTTTTGAAACGCTAAAATTATTTGTAGAATATTACTTAATTGTTAGTATGTGAACAAGATTTTAGTTGTGGTGGTGGTGGTTTAAATTGGAGTTTGCATTCTCTAACAGTTAATGGCTGTGTTTGGCATTAGACAACACCAATGTGCCTTTAGTTCAATAATGGTTTGTAACTTAATATACATGAATATGTCTACAGAGGTAACACTAGATGCTAAATTATCTTTTAAAAAATATTATTATACATAAGCTATGTTTGTTTTCTTCTTAGTTTGCATTTTTTAAAGGAAGTAATTGGATATCTTAAATATTAGAAAAGTAGACTACAAAATGCTAACAGATTTCTAAAATATATGTAGAAGAACAGCAATTTTAGCTGAGGATTAAACTGTGTTTTATTTTTCCAATATTTCTGCCATTGACTCCTACTGAAACTGTGATAAACTTGCCTGAACTCACTGTAAGGTGGTCTACTCAGAATATGCCAGGTTGTCTCTAAGCAGCCTTGGGACACACATCTTTAGCTCTTGCAGCTTCATAATTATTACATCAACATTTACCCAGGATATGAAATGATATAATTGTTATACCTTACAGTTTTAGCATTATCAATGAACTTATCTGTTGATCCAAATTCACCTTGTCTCAGGATAGGTTTGTTTCATTTGTTTGCAGGTTTTGTTCCTGACTCTTGGCTTTGGGTTTTTTGTTTGTTTGTTTGTTTGTAATTTAAAAAAAACCCAAACCCTTCTGGTTACTGTTTGTGTGTTAACTCAGTTTTGAATACATTTATCTTTTAAAGAACAGTTGGACTTTTTGTCTAAAGCACGTTGTGTAAATTCATCTTAAGTTAATTTTCTAAATGAAAAATTGGTATGACCTCTGGTATAGGATTTTGAAAATTAAACCTTATCGAATAGGTTAAACGGTCAAAATTTCCTGCTTTTTTTTTTTTTTTTACTTCATGCGTGGATTCATGTCAGCTCACTTCCTACCCATATTTCACAATCTTTGAAATTGAGATATCAGCAGTTAATAATATATGCTTTTATGGTACAGTTATCTGCTTTACATACATCAACTTTGAGTATTTTTTATCTTGACTTATAAGCTGCTTCACCTCTTTCTGAGGTGAAGAAGATCCATGTATGCCAAAAAAAGGTATTATCTGAGTGAGAAAACTACTAACAAACTCCTGAAGTATTTCAGTGCAAAACAACAGGAGTTATCAAGAACAGAAAACACCTTCAGCTTCACAGAAGGAAAAGCTAATTGTCAGGCAGAGGGGAAAAGGCCTCAGGAGACAAAGATGTTGCTAAAGGCAGAATTTTCAACTCAAGTATATGGAATTCTACACAGGATTAATGTGAAAAGCTGATAACTGAGGTAATGTTAACTGATTCAATGCTTATCGAAACATGAAAGTAAACTAGAAAGACTTCTTTACAGGGGATTTCTTTGCTGTCTGAGGATGACATCCAGTTTCAGTGTCCCATTTTAAACAAGCTATGCTGATGGAATTAAAGAACAAAGAAATTGCTTGTTTACATAAAAAGCAAAGCTTAAATACAAAGCGTACTGAAATATGAAGGTTGCCATCACAGTGATTTGAAAGGGAAAAGAGTAATAAAATGCTTAGCTTTTCTTTTCCAAATAGTTATTGAGAAAATGCTTCATTTTGACACTCTTCTGATTTTTTTATTCTGAATGGAATGTTCTCTTGGAATTTATCATCCAATTTAAAAGATTTAAAAGCTTACTGGAAAGCAAACAAACTAAAAGAACCCCAAAACCCAACGAACTCTAGTTACTAAGGAATTAAATTAGTCTTTTTCAGATAAAGTGAAAAGTATTTCATTTTAAACTCTTACAAATTCCATTACACATCCAATAAAGTTATCTTTCTTTCGCGTATCTTACTGGTCAATTGGTGTACTAAACAGGAAAATTTATCATTTGTACATCTGTAATCTAAAACCCATTTATGAGGAGACTGACATTTACAATACAACAAATGTAGGCACATTCTAAAAGTTTTCAATGAACTATTGTGAATGTTTTTTCAACAATGAAAGTGAACATTTGAGGGCTTGCAAGTGATGTATAGACCAATCCATTTCTCCTTATGGTAAACAAGATGCCATTATGTTTGGGCAAGGCAGTGGATTTATACAGATAAAGGCCATCTCAAGATGACAGCAGAATCTGAAGGGGTACCACTCCTGTTAGTGATTATCACTTCTTAAGTCTCTAGTACGTGTCGTCATTTTCATATTTGTTGTTTTAGCTGATGATGTCCCATACTTGTTACTGCACAATCTTACATGATTGTTGAGGCTCAACCAGCAAAATAATGCTTAAATTTCTTCCACTGTGACTTGAACCCTTGTTGAAATGTTGCTGAGTACGTCTCTCTTCTTCCAGATCTTTTATGTTGGGCATTACAAAATCACTAAGGATTCAGATTTAAAATTAATCTAGTGGATGAAATGTGAGATTTGTGATGAAAGAAATGTGAGTGTTTAAATAGATTTTATTTAATTCTATTTTTGCAGAACATATAGACACAAAAGATAATTCCCAAAATTACTTTTTTTTTTCTTCAGTGTGTATAGACTTCTAGTTTTACTCAAAACTGAGAAACTACAAAAGTTGTATGTTTCTACTATTTAAATATAGCTTTTCTTTAAAGCCAAGTTGGAAGAAAAGCAGTGGCTGAAATTAATTTCTAGTACATGAAGAAACTGTAATAGGATGTATGGGTATTATTCAATGTCAGGCAAGATGCAATCAAGTACCTGCACCTGTAACAAGAGGAAGAAATATGTTTTTACCTAAACTCAAAGTACTGTAAGTATTATAAAGGCTAGTACAAATGCAACATAGATCTCTTCCAGCTGTGTTCTGTATGGCAATTATTAATTAAAAAAATAAAAATCTTTTCTAGACTATTCCAGTTGTTGTCTGAACTTTAATCTTGAGATCTTTTTTGCTCTATAATTGGGAAACCACTTTTTCTTTTCTTGAGACTTAAGCTTTAAAAATCATCTGTATTCTCTGCTTGGGTACTCCCATGTTCATGTTTATTACACAGAATTTAAATAAGTGCTTTTGCATCCTTTTCGAATTCTTTGACACTTTCAAGTATTTCCAACAGGCAATTCATTCCATTATACTTAGAAGCATCAATGTAGCATATTCAAACAGGCATGAGCAGAAATAGTTTCTGAGACAGTTCCAAACTACATTCAGATGGGAAAACTAAGAGGTATAATACAGTATAGTGTTCTTTCTCATGGGCAGAGATCTCTTTCTTTAGCTACAGTGTTCTGGGTATATGCAGGTAACTAATATACTAGTAGAAATTATTCAAGGAGCAATGAGGAACATGTTCATAAATAATTGCTGTCTCAGTTCTAAATTATTTCACAAAAATTCCCCAAGGAATCATACTGCCTTTCATAGTTTTTAAGTAAAAGTGGTCCCTCTTACAGAAAAATACCTAAGTATAGATAAATTAAACTTCTGTTGTCTTACTGGCTAATTTTGGATACAAGATTTCAACCTTTATTTTTATTGTCTTGAAAGATTTGAAGCTTGCGTGGCTGGGAAAAAAAAGATTGTATGAATTAGTACTTTGTATAGAATCTTAGTTTTATCTTCCTTGGAATTATTTTCTGTTCTTTTTTATATGTAGTGAACTCTGTGAATATGCGATCTGTAAGTAGGTGGGTGGAGGCGGGAAGTTGCAATTCTGGAATTCTACAGCTTCTTTCTGAAGGCTGTAAGAAATATGAGAGGAACTGGAAAAAAAAAAGTGATCTGAAGAAGCATTTTATCAATGAACTATTTTAAGAATCATGGCATTAAAGCAGAGGCGGGCTTTCTCCTCCAAGAAGCCTATTATTAAGTTCTCTGCCTACAGCTATCTAATGGCTAGAGATGGGTATGACAGTGCTGCAGCCTGGTCAGTTTGGAAAGGAGGAGGAAAACCTATACAGTTTTATTCAGTCTCTTTCATCGTGTAGCAGCTCTGACATTGGACTTCCATCCGTCACTGTTCAGAATTCACTGAAGTCTTTAGTTTCTCCAGCTCTCTTTTACTCTTGAGGTTGCTTCAGACTGCAGGTTGCTCCAAGATTTATACGGGATATCTCAACCCGTAACAGAGGTTTCTTCTTTCACTTACGGCTCTCGGTTATGCCGCAGCTCTGTTGCTTGAGAACTTTTGGGATTTACAGAAGGGTAGTCTTTTCCATTATAGAGATTGCACTGATAAAAACATGACATATGAAAAAAACCTCAGTATTTCATATCCAGTGAGTAAGACTTTCAGAGACTGTGTTCTGAAACAAAAGCAGGCTCTGATTTTTTTGAGCTGTTTGCCACAAAATTCCTGAATGTATGCCACTTTTCTAGAAAGTGAAGTATTTGGTGGTTTATGGGTTTATTAATGTTTGATGCAAAACAATTTTTTTTAAACAAACAAAATACAAAACCAAACCACTTCTCCCCTACCCCTTTGAGTCTGTGTCTGTGCTATGTGTTGTTTCTGATGGGCTTCATCTTAGTAAGGTGCTTCACTGAAAAGCTGGGGAGAATCCTTCATGCAGCCATGCATTCTTTGACTTAAGTAAATAAATTGATATAAAAGTAGGTCCTTAGTGAAGACAAGCTAAATGACCAGCATTGAATAACCTGTGTGTGTGAACTTGTTAGCAGTTTACATTTGTGTACTACTAAAATTCAGTAAAGCAAAGAAAAACCCACAGGATACACTACCTCAGGCTTTTCATGCAGTATTTAAGAGATAGTTGTGTGAAGATTTGTTCATTTTTTTCCACTCCCTCAGTCTTCATTTTCGCAGGTGAAAGAAAATAAATATTCCTTCACCTTAAATACAAAATACTACTGTATCTTTAAACACTTGGATTTCTACTTGCCAGTATAGATCCAGACACCTGATAAAATCATAACAGCCTAATTGGACATACCTAACAGATGTTTCTGTTGGGCAGCAAAGTATGTTTTAGAATATGTATGGCCAGAAATGTCTGCTCACTGACAAGTTTCTACTAGCCCAGTTCTTGTTATGCTGTAAAACTGATTGTGTTTGATTAGGTTCTTGTAATTTGCTGTTGGTCTTGCTTTGGGCAAATCAGTTCTGCTCTGTGTTTGTTTGGCTTTGTAAAATGCCACTACAGTTCCTTTGAACTGTTAGTAAGTATTAGTATAGGGTTTTCTTTGAAGTTTTCAACCTCTTTCTGGAGTGGGATGCATCACTTAGGAATATGACCACCCTTTCCCATCTGTGTTATATACAACCTGCACTTTTAGAGGGATGGGAGATGTTATTAAGAGTACCACTTGTCAAAAGTGCTGATTGACAACACCTGAATTCAGCTTACAGCTCTCAAAACATGATGGAGCAAGGAAAGACTTTCTGAATACATCAATCATAGCAAATAGGGACTTCAGCTCAGGGGGAATCTATTATTCTGGGAACTTGCATGATGCTAGTATTACAGGGGCTGCTAATAATTTTTCGCAAAGTAATTGTGACTTTTGAGACTGTTAAAGCCAAAAGAGTAAAGTACTGCTACCAAATAATAGAAACAAGGCAATTTAAATGGGAGCCTATTAGCTGGATTTGGATAAATTGTCAGATTCTGAATTGGGATCACATTATTTAAAACTACCTCTGGTAAATTTATTTTATTAAGAAACTGCTCTAACTTTATTCTTGCTCTTTCTCATGGATCCCAATCTATGTGCATGTACAAAGGTGTATGTAAAGTATGCTTATTCTAAATTTAATATTAAAATACTTTATTTGTGATGATGTACTTCTATATTAATTTAAAAGTTAACAGCTAAAAAATTAGAAAATCATTTCACAGCTAGAAAAGACAAAAATTGGTTTCTCATTGTGATATTACTCATTATTCCCTTAATTCATGCTTCTTACATTAATTGTGTTTTATTTTAAGAATGGGAGCATAGGTGTCTGATGAAGTAGTGTCTTGGGATGGCTGAGTCTTGAACTTAGTTTTATCTATATTTTGTCACTGATTTAGAATCCATATTATCAAAATATAATCAAATTCCTCAGGAGATCTGTGCTCCTACCCTTTGAAAAGTTTTTTGTACTTTTGAAATTAAGTGCTACAAAAAATAGGCATTTCTATCTAATATATGCAAGATAAGCTTATTCCCAGCTTTACGTGTGAACCTATGAAATAAAAAGAAGAAATTTTCAAGGCTAGCTGTAGGGTGTTACATCATTTAGAAAGGAAAAGGTCTTGACCTTTTAGATAAGCATGCCACACTAATGGTTTGGGTTGGGTTTGTGTAATGAAAAGCAGCTGTTATTTCTGGAGGTGTAATAAGTGTTCATTTGTTTGCTGTTTTCTTACCAAAAATTTCTGCACAGCTAAACTGTCAGGGTAAATTAGGTATGTTGCTGTAGCTCAAGAAAGCCAAGCAGTAAACAATTGTATACATTCTTTACCTGTGGAATTGCCTGTAATGTGCTTTGTGTTACCACAAATTAAGAGCCACAGGAAGTAAGCCACTGCTCTTACTTTAAGGCTTTACTTTGTGTGTGGTTCAGTCTCTGTGGATGGTAGACAGAACAGCTGGGTGTCTGTGCACACTGGCTCAAGAGGAGGAAGCCACAGCTCACAGGGCTGGCTCCAGTTGCAGTCAGCTGTGCCCAGGCTGTAATTCAACAGCAGACTGAATCTGGCCTTAGAGCTCCTACTTCTAATCAAGCCTATTGCAGCTACATGATGGTAAGCAATGATCTGGTACAAACATGTGCTGCTAACTCAACAGTTTTCTGGGAATTCTGGCAAGGTTATTGTCAGGCTTTAAGCCAGATTGACTGCTATATCTTCTGCTATAGCTATAATGTAACCAGTGTAGAGCATAAAGCTATCACAGAGGCTA
Source organism: Mesitornis unicolor (assembly GCF_000695765.1). Lineage (NCBI taxonomy): Eukaryota > Metazoa > Chordata > Aves > Mesitornithiformes > Mesitornithidae > Mesitornis > Mesitornis unicolor. Next base: position 6,891 of record NW_010187909.1, on the reverse strand, counting down.
TATTGTCTGCGCTATCTAATTTGAGGGTAACATTGTGGTTGTATTATGTCTAATCTGTATTGCTGTGCACAGATCTGGTATTATGGAACAATAGCTTGAGAACACGGATTTATTTTTTATTTTGACTGTTGTCTCCTGGCTAGTTGTAGGCAGGATGAATGTATATCTTTGCAAAAGACCTTCAGCGCAATGCTCATGTAAAACCATGCATGGTATAAAAGCATGGGGTTAACATAACATTCTGTACATTTGAGTGGGAGACAATAATAGTGTCTTACATTCTTGCAGTGAATTACAATCACTGCCTTTCATCCTCCATTCTTTTTGCGTTCATCATACGTATCCACTTTATGTACATAGCATACATGTGTCGTTACAAAAAGGGTGGAGTTCAGTAGGTAAACATCAGAATGAAAATATGGTCATTCATCTCATTAGACTTTAGAACATAATACTCTGAAAATGTTGGGTTCTCTATATTACTAATGAAGTACTGTGGATGAAGGCAACTCTTGTTGCAACAGATTAATTTTTATATCAGTGCAGCATAACAATACTTGGATAATACTTTGGAAATCAAAGTGATGAGGTTTACAGTGCAATTTAAGTTACTGAGTGGTGAAGACTTTTGTTTCTTAATTTCTACATAAAGAAGCTAATAGCTGTGACTGAACTGAAGGTATGTAGAGGCTGAAAAGAGGATTCCTCAAAGTAAATATTATGTGATGGTAAGCCCATGAATATAGCATTCTTTGGAAATGTTCTATGGAAAGCTCTGTTAAAATATAGGTATATAATATTTCTTGACTACAGCATTCTAAGAAGTCTATGCCCAGATTTTAGGGCTGATGAAGAACTTTATTTTTTCCACCTCTCCTTAGGAAATATGAGATACTGGCTATAATTTCAGCTTTAATGTCATTTCCTTTATATTTTTTTTGTTCTTGTTTTTGTTCCCCCCCGCCTCTGACAAGCAAAGGCTCCAGGATGAAATCTTACACATCTTCTGTGCCTTCCTTACCTCTGTAGTGTAACAACAGTTTATTTGCAGTTTAATGTTTTCCTTTCCATGGTTCACTTTATTCTAATTTGGAGGACAGAGACATAAGAAGGGCAGCAAATGGGGAATTGAACTGCTAGGACACCTCTTGAATGGCCTGTGGAAATTATAGAGACTGATTACTGCAGGCTTCTAGCAGGCATTTTACATTATCCCAGTGCTCCTGCCTTGAATTTTCCTAGACTGAAAATAGGAAACAATGCATTTAAACACTGTAAAATGATATGCAAGCATAAAATGCATACAGCCATGCATGCAAATATATACATATATATATATTCCTCTCTTGTTTGGAAAATTGCTATTTTGTTTTACATGTTTTAGCATTGGGAAGCATGCATATCATAAATGCACTGAATGTTTTTCTCACCCCATCTAAATCTGTTTTTGTTCTTATTTATAATAATGAAATAGCTAATCAACTGCTTTTTGCTTTACTAACTTTTACCAAAATCCAAAGGTAGGCGTCGTATATAGTAGTCTATTGGCAGCAGAAAAGAGTTCATAGTGTTTTTATGTGACAGGAACAACTATTTTCAGTTGCTTAAAAGTTGGAAAGATACCGATATCTATTCCATATATTTGGAATAGAAACTGTTGTATTTTGACTGAAAAATATTTTGGCAGGTACTATGAAACATATATGGTAAATTGGAATGTAACTATACTCTTCAATAAGTAATATTGAGTACTTTTCAATGGGGATGAAATTCTTATTTAGATACAAGAGGCAAATATAGTATGAAACAAAAGGGGAGAAGTCTTCCACTGAACCAAAGATAATACATTCATAAATATTTCTATTTTTTAAGGAACAGTTTCCCAACCTAAAGTAGTGTGGTGATAGACAAAAATACATAGAAAAATCTTGGATGCAGACCTTTAAAAACAGTAAAAAATATCATTTGACCATTTCTTTGCTGTAATATTACAGCAAGCAAACATAGATATGTATGTATATGAATGCCTTGTTTACCTTAATAAAATAAAGTACTGGGAGAAATAAAACAGTTGAAAAAGGAGCATGTATCAATGACACTTCCTGATTATAACTATTTATTGTGAACATGGAGATCCAATGGTATTCATCATATGAAGCTATTAAAATAAAGTTTTAAAGCATCAATAGCAGTGGGAAAAAGTTTAAGACTTTCTGATACTGCAAGCATGCCTACATCCATGTAACAGCAACCTTTATAGTCTACCCATATCGCACCTGTTTCAAAAAAGTTCTAATATATGCCTTCTGTAAGTTCAGAACCTGAGCATCTCTAGTATTTTATGAAATTTTTGCGTGAAATTTGAAGCACAGAAATCACTCACAGTGTGCCTTATCTCTAACAAGCTTTACACTGATAGAGTCTATATTGATAGGAGCACTATTATTTGGAACTGTGTTCCTCCCAAGCTCTGCATAAAAAGCTTCAGGAAACAAACAGGGTATTTTTATCAAATAGTTCTCATAATTTGTGCTGTGATATTTCATTGTTGATGATGAAAATCAGAAGTTTTTAAGTATTTGAGCTCCAGCATGATCAGACTACCTTTTACTCTTTACTCTTACTTTTTACATATTTACTGCTAATGCTAATTGGACAGACTGTGCTTTTAAAGTGGTTTTTTTTTTTAAATTAAACACCACCACCAACAAAACTCTTTAGTTGGAATACTGAATGTGCTATGTCATTTTTGTATTCTGCCTTCTCCTCTCTGTGTATTGTGCCAGATGGCTTCTGTCTTGGAGCCTGTAGATGCTACACTGTACTGTTTTCCCTCATTCAAGCTCAGATCCTGTAATAAGATTTTACATATACAGATCCTTGGGCCTCTTGAGAGGTACACTGTGTCTAATATCGCTCAATTTGTCTATGTTGGTCAGCATGTATTATCAAGGCCATTAATTGTGAAGTGGCTTGTAATTCTTTATATTGAAAGATACTTTATATTATTAAAAAACAAACAAGTTTGTTGTGAGGATGCAAGGTAATCTAAACACTGTCTAGAATTCCAGCATCAAATAATTTCAAAATATAGGAATTATGAACTGAACCATATATATGAACCATATTTGAAAATACAAAATTCTGACACCATCAGTAGCTCAAGACTGAGCACAAAAGAGAATAAATATGCTTTATGCCATAACTACTATTGTGAAATTTGTAGTATGTTAAGGGATCTGATACCAGTGCTAGAATCTGTAAGTGACTCTCTTGACTCATCGTTTTTCTTCAAATATGCTACTTAACGGTATGTTTAAGGATATATGTGTGTGTCTTTTTTTAATACAACTTTCTCATTATGGTCTCAACTGGAGGTTTTTTTACTAAATGCTACCTCTCATGTAGGAATACTTCAAGATGATAAGAAATGCTAGTGTTTCCAAAGTACTGCTTTACCATCAGCAAAATGTCTTCAGATTTGGTTTTCTGTTATTGTGTGTGTTAAATCTGATGTTGGTACGATTCAGACTAGTGCAAAATGTGTTAGGGGATGCAAGTGAATAAAAATATCTGTACAATATAAAATATTTTTAATAAGTATATAGGTAGGTCAGCTTTTACTTCAATTCTATTTGTTTTTCCTGAAACAGTAGCATTTTAGATGTAGCTTTGTACTGCTTTATATTCAGAATATTCAGAAATGCCAGCAAAATTGCTTTTTGTAATCCTCAGCAACACTGACGCTTGTACTAAAACATCTCGTCTGTTTGTTTACTGGAGATTTGTCAGGCCAGCTACAGATGCTCGTTCTACAAGAACTTCCCTAGAGTAGAGTTTTAATTAAAACAACTCCTTTTACCCCAGCTGTCAGTGCAACCCATATAAAAGGCAGAAAGCTTTAGAGAAGAGTTTGAATGTTTAGATTGCCCCAAAGTCTATAACCACAAAATAAAATGAACAATTGAATTTTCTACCACTCCAAATTCTTTTCTCCCTTACCAGTTTGCAGTAATGTCTGTTTGCAGAAGTCATTTTAGCACTTTCTAAAGCTTGCTTTCTTCATAAACAGGAGTTCACAATGCACATCCATTCCATTCAACTGGAAAATATTTTTGCAGGAAAACTTTGAAGTTTTTTTTTTTTTTTAAATTTAATCCCCACTTTACAGACAGCAGGTGTACAACACCTACAACACTTTTCTTAATCCTTGTCACCTTTCATATGAAGTAATATCTTAGGTTTACATCCTTACTGAGTCAAAACTTCCTTCAATCTGTAACGTAGTTGAATATCAACTTAAAAATGAAGCACAAAAAGTGGAAGGCAGTTGGAAAAACAAAACCAAAAGTATGTTTTCTAGGCAATGCCAACTTAAATTCTCATTTGTCTGCCCACTCACTATTGAATACTTCTGCTTTTACAGGGTTTGGCTTCACTTCTGAAAACATGTATGAGAATTTCTATTTATTTCACCATTATTTTGTGATCATTTCAGAAGTTAAGAACTTTAAATTATTTCTTCTTAATCACTGTTTTTTAGTCTTTGACAATGAAGTATGGGTCTACCTAATGACGACTTTTTTTTTTGGTGGTGAAGTTGGTTTAAAAGATCCCCTTCCCAAAGGTTTGATACTGTTCTCACTCAACCTCATATACCTAACTTGCTGTTTTAGCAATGAATCTTTAGTTCCTTTGTAGCCTATATGATTGCTGTCTGCTTTCAGTCGTCTTACCCAAGATGAATGGGAGTTGTTTGTGTCATCTATAAATGCTTTTCTGCGCCTGTGCTTATCCTTAGCTGCTTTAGAGCACTGAGTTGGCAGATAGGTTAAACAAAAACCGTGCTAAGCAGGTTTTTACTTATTTATTTATTTAATTACTTCTGTCTTTAATAGCTGTGCTGAAATAGCCTGTCCTTAGGAGCCAACAAGTCTTAATGCAACAGAGAAAGAGAGGGAAAGACAGTAGGACAGAACTACAGCAGCACTGTGAGAAATGTGTTTTCAGTTGGTGTGTTTGCATCAGGTACTAGATAAATCCTGAAAACACAGCTGAAGCAAGAATCTGGAGCTCTTAAGCATATACAGCACTTATATTCCTAAATAACTTTTCACTGATAGAACTCAGAACCCTATAGACCCTTGATCCGTTAAGAATGTAAAGATCTGTGCTCTTTGATATTTCCTAAAGCATACTCCATTAAGACTGCTTAGGAGGTGCCTATGTGCTCTACCAGTTCTTCCTGGAACTGAAAAGTTTGGTAGTACTTCAAAATTAGAAAATTATTTTTTTAATTCGGCAGAGTAAGAAATAGGGTATTTTATTCAATGTTATCTTTCTATCCCTTTGGTTTCTGAGTAGGTATAATGAGTCATTCCTTCGACGCTTAAGTTAATTTGAAGACAATGTGTTATTTTTTTTCTTTTAGTTTGAAAAGAGTACATTTGAAAGATATTTTTGCACTTGCAGGGCAATATCAGTATTTATATGCAATACTTTCAAAACTGAGAATTGAAATTAAATTGCAAGCAAAATTTTAAATATTTTTATGAATATTTTCTGTTTCTCTCCCCCCCCCCCAGCAAATAACAGTAATTCTATCAGGGGGTGAGTTTTTTGGGGTGTGTGTGTTTTTTGGTTTTGGTTTTTTTCCAAAACAAGATTCATACACTGAGTGATTGGAAAGAAAGGGTAGGGGCTGGGGCAGTCCTTTCACTGGCCCACTCTAGAAATTTGGGCATAATCCCTATAGTGAGAATGTAGTGGAGGTAATGCACCCTCTAAAGCACTGTCCAATGTGTGTTATTTTAGGTTTTGAATAACAATGATAGTTTAATTGCTTATTAACAACTCTTTAAACTGTCTGGTGAATTCTCATTATGTAGTAATGCTCTAAAGTTATTTTTCATAACACAAAAAATGCAGTAATTATCTACTGCAAACTATTAAAGAATCATTAGTTAATGTTATGAAGTAGGCATTATCGAAGATGAAGCTACTCAGTTATTCTTTATATAAGCTTTTTAAACAAAATTTAATTCTTAAAAAGATAACTAAAGTGTTGTCTTTGTGTATGCTAGATTACAGGCCATGCAGGAGTGTCTCTGAATGGAGACACTGCAAATGCTAAGGTATAAGAGTTGATGTGATTGTCCTCCTTCAGTTCTTGGTCTGCTCTTCTCTAGAGGAATTTGAGGAAATAGAGTAATTTTCATCATGTTTGGGAGATAAATTCTTGGAAGCAGAACCAGGAATATATGGAATTATCTGTAATGTGTTTTGGCTTTCCAGTGACCAATTTTACCTTCAGCATCCATTTTGGCATGACTAAAATATTGTATTATTGAAGACTACTCTTTCTCTTTGGGTTACGTACATAGAAACGTGCTATGATAAGCCCAGATCCTTTCCACATATGTCAAACTCCTTAGACTTCAATTTTTAACTGTATCTTCAGGGTCCTACCCCTGCACTTTCTAAACTCCTGACAGCGTGTTTAGCTAATTTCCTTACCCCTTCACAACCAGATGGATGATGGAAAATGTATTCTTAAGTTGCTCTGGGACCTCACATAGACTAACCAGCAATCTAAGCACCAGAAGTAACTCTCAAGCTGTTTCTCAGTAGGAACTGCCTGTTGAGCTGGTGATGTGGGAAATTCAATATCATAAATATTAAGTATTTATTAAAAGTGAGCAAAAGGTTCCAAACAGTTGTGGATGAATTAAAATAAAATGATTGCAGAAACCTCATTTCCACAGGTTAAAAATCACTGCTCTAAAATAGTATGAAATAAGGCCTATATTTTGCAACTCAGACACAGCTAGTTCTTCTTTAAAGGTTAAGAATTCCATTAAATTATAACTTTTCTGTGTAGATATATTTTCT